>NC_052047.1:120073492-120248619 GCF_903992535.2 Arvicola amphibius
GAATCTTTATTTTTTGAAAAACAGGTATTTCATACAATCTTTACCATGTTAATGCAAAGTAGGCATGTGTTTTTTATTTTCCAAAAGATGCATCATGGACATTTTCAGGAAGCTGGTGTGATTTATTCAACTTTTAAATCTTAAATACAAGCACAAAATTATATCCATCAGGAGGCATTACAACAGAGAGAGAGAGAGAGAGAGAGAGAGAGAGAGAGAGAGAAAAGAAAAGAAAACACTATTTTGTACAATGTTACCAGGACACGGAAGATTCAGCTCAACTCAACTTGCTCTAAGGATATTTATAAACAACAAACCAAACATGAAATGTGATGTCGCTGCCACCAAGGGACTTGTAAAACTAGAAAAATAAGCAACACAGTAATCTGAAACAGGAGCTGAATCAAACGTCAGGAAAAGGGAAAACAACCACTGTTAATCAGCCTGTTTGGGGAGGGATCTGTTTCAGAACAATATCCAGTTCTTTACCTTCTTCAAATATCCAGCTGATTTTGAACTTTTAACAGCACTAGAATTTCTCAGTGCCCCCATTTCTCAAGGGTTCTCTACATGGTTGCCCTTTTTAACCCAAGCTCAATCTGTTCTTTTTAAATAATAATGTTATCCAGGCCCAAAAGCAGGCAAAGTACAGTGAACTGCCTTCTCTTGAATCTTAGCAAAGCGCTGTGATTCTCACTAATACCTCTTAGAAGAAATCTTCCTATCCTACCCAGCTAACTGAAGATGAAGACTTCAGTGACTAGTGCTTTTTGCCTCCTTGATTTAGGGGGGAGGGTTCTAAATTACTGGCATTTTATAAATTTAACGAGATATTAAACAATGTTTTCATATTCATCTGAACACGTGAAAAAATGCTTCAGTATGCTAGTTGTAAGGGTGAGGATGTATGTAGCTCAGGAAGAGCGCTTGCCTAGCATGTGCACGGTTCCATCCCTGCACTGCAGGTAATCCAGCTAACAGCAGCACAGCACTGACATCTGCTGTATGAATAGGAGTCACAGGCTAGTTATAGGTGTATTCATTACTAAGAAAAGAATTGGGAGAAAAGAAGAACCAGCTCCTTTGATTTTAGTACTGCACAAGTAAGCCCCCAAGTATCTACAAAAAGGTGGAGGGAAATAGGCCAGGAAGACTCTGATTTAAAGTACTGCCTATAATACCCCAGATTAAAAAGGACCTAAGACTGAACATCAACTTTAATATTTGGCTGTACTTGCATTGCCCTGCTTGGCATTTTATTAAATGGCTCTTTCCTTAAATTTCACATATCGGAACAACTACAATTAAACAGAAAACAATGCAGATAACACCAAACATTGAACAATATTAACAAAACTAAGCTTAGGTAACAGAAGCAAATGTTAAGGGCAAAGTGAAGGGAATTTTTTCTTTGTATTACAAACTCTCACCCTGAACTTGGAATTTGAACGCTGAACCAGTGATCTAAGAAAGCAGATCAAGACTTATCACTTTCACACAAATCTCTTATCTATTAAAAAAAAAAAACCCTCACCACCACCACCATCAAAAATTATCTAGCCATCTGCGTGATCAGCTCCATGACCAGAAACAAAAACTACAAGACACTTTGGTAAAGGAAGAAACAGTTTCATAAGTACTAAGTTAGGCCTCCACAGTTTGGTAGCGAAATCAACTAAAAACAGACTAGCTAATTAAAGACAAAATACATTTCAAGGGTACTTTGAATTAGAAGAGGTTGTTTGTATGGTTGTTCTGTACCCCCTGAATCTTAAAGGGTGGGGAGAAGGAAGATAGGAAATAGGGAGTAGAAGGGTAAGGAATAAGGAGAGGAAAGGTTGGGGAGAAAGAGAAAACATCCCTGGTTTTCCACAGGTATTTTGTCATAAAAAAAACATGTGACTTCAAAACTACAGCACTCTACATGATTTAAGACATTCCCCCAATGGCCCTATATTTTTCCACTTAAGACTTCTTATAAAAGTTCAACCTGGCAGGGTTATCTGCACAGGAAGCCAAACCATACAGATGAGGGTTCTGTCCAGAGCACAGTGAGCAGCAAGCTTGCTCTTATCTGTCCTATAACCAAGAACTACTCTCAGGATCAGTTTAAAATAGAAAGGTTGGATAAACCATCAGAGGCACATTTTTTTGGTTTTTTTTTTTTTTAAGCTGTCATATTTTTGCTTGGATTAAGTTGCCAGGTACTTCTGATGCCCAAAATCGTGAGATAAAATTCACCTACTACCAAAGCAGAAGATATTTCTGACCACTACCACAAACTACAGGGTATGTATGAACTGGTTTTATCATTATGATAAAAGCTCTTCCTGGCATGAAGCATCACTGAAAATGACAAGTCTTGAGAGAACAAAAGTTACCAAAGTACCGTTGCTCTCAATGCCTCTAGGGAAGAAAGCAGCATGCAAAATACAGTATGGCATCAATATTCTAGCTAGACTGTTTTGTGAAAATAAGGCTCAAAAATCAACAAAATCAAATGCAATGTGCTAAGTTCCTTGTCATTGGACACATGGAAATTCAAAACAGCATCTTCCAATACTCATAATTAAGAAAGTGATGACACTGGCATCCATCCTGTGAGGATTAAACTCGTAGCAAGCAGGGAAGAGCCCAGAGCCACAAAGAGTGTTTCCATAGGCCCTTTCAGGCTTGTGCACAGAGGCTGGCAAATTAAGTGACCACTGCACTAGTTGCTAAAATGCTGGGAAAACAGACTCAAAATACTGTGTGTTGTTCTGTGTTGATATGTGATTTTTAGCTCTATTATGGTCTCGACTTCTATCAAGGATCAGCAGTGAGTACTGAACATGCTAAACTGAAGGATATCTTGATCATGACTCACTACACTGGTCACTCAACAGTAAGCTATAAACAAATGATGCTGAAAAGTAAACAGAACCCTCACAGACCACCCCAGCTGAACTAAAAGATACTGGTGGGCATCACTTTTCATGCTCCCAAATGCCAGGCAAACTAAAGCACTTTTAATTTACATCTTAAACATAAAATAAAAAAAATTACACTTTGTAAATTAAAAGTATCAAATGAGAAAACTGAATTAAAAAACATTTCACTCTACCTCCACCAGAACATCACTTTATTGTGAACCTGTCATCAACAATGCAAACTCCAATAGGTTCTCTATCCTGGTTGTTTAAAAGGTAAAAGATTACATCAGATCAGCTACTTTCTATGAAAGAAACTACAGCAATCACAGAAGAGGGAAAATTTGAATGACCTCCAAAAAATGCACACTGTAAGCAGAGGGGAGTGCACATGAAATCAGTGTCTGTTAGACTCATTACATTTGGATGCACAGTGACAATTCTGGAAACTGTACATGATAAGAGTCACAGATATGACTGAAATAACCAGAGTTACATCTTGTATGTGATGATCGGACCTTTAAACAATCCTTGAATTTTCCATGTTTTCATTGGATTTGGAGAAGCTCCTGTTTCAGTCTCCAAATGTGGTAACGAAAGTTTATGAAGTGTAAGGATTGAAATAAAAGTGAGTCTGACAGCTGGCTAATCTACCAGAGTCGGTCAATGAGGAGCTGGGGAACAGGGAAACTGATGGGGAGGAATGGGATCCATGGGTGCTTTTCCCTTCATTTCAGAAGTCAGTTCTTCCACTGTAGTGTCTGTTACATTGCTCTCCTTTTTTTTTTTTTTTTTTTCAGTCATTTCTGAAATTCATAACAGCATAGCCTTTTGGTACTTACTGGTCAACCCAACCAGTACTGTTGCCAAGCAACAAGTGTTTCTCGAGAATCTGAATGCATCAACTCTTCCGTGGCTGTGAGTTCTTCGCGGCCCCCCGTTTTCTCTTGTTTCTGAGCGGGGTTTGTTTTCCTGGATTGTACACACAGGGTCAGGTGGAATGGAGTTCCAAGTCACTCTGTGCTCCGCAGCATCCCGATTTCTTTCTCAGCTAACCTCCTGACACATTTGCAGCTGTTCTGTGGCAGAAATACAATCTCCGTGTGCAGGCAGTGAGCTTGCTTTCTTCACCTTTGACCCTGGCCATGGTGTTGGGCGTATCCCTGAGTGCAGCTGTCCTGCAGGATTCACTTCCTAGTACACCGAGATTTCCTAGGTTTCCTCAGAGTAAGCCCCCAGTTGCATCACCACCGACTGTGATGTGGCTTTGGATGCCTGAGGCTGAGTTGATTCTGGTGGATGTCTGACCTCGCTTAACCAGACTCATCTACTGTGTTGCCATTCACACCCAGGCTGTCCAACCTTCATACAGCTGAGCCAAGTTATCTAGATTAGTTGCTTCCTTAATGACATAGTCAACCTGTGAACATAGGTAAGAGAGAAGGGAAAACCACTGAGAACTTGCAAGGTCAGTTTATATTCAAATTGTGTAAGTTGTCTCCAAGTAAGCACTAGTCAACCCAATCATCCAAAGGAAGAATTGGCTGAAATATGGTAAAAAGGTGATGTTCTCCACAACCACAGAGGATACACATGCTTATGCTTCTCATAAGCAGCCTACCCTTCCCCAACCATTATTTGTTCTCAGGGTTATACCATGAAATGTTATGTGTAGAACAAAAGAATGACAAAAGTGCATGCAAGAAATAGGTAACAGTATGACTAGCTACACTTTCCTGTAACTTTGAACAACTCAGTGGTAAAGTACCTGCCTAGTGCCTGTAAGGATCTATGTTCAATCCCCAGCACCTAGGAGTGGGAGTATGCCATACAGACACACACAACTAATAATAGGGGAAATATATGGACAGGAACACACAGGTATTCATGACCTCCAAAAACTGTCATCCTTCTTTATCTGAAACTTTCAGAATCTTTAAAGAATTAACTTGAGTTTGGTGGATGATTAGAGCAGTCATATACCTTAATTTTTTTTTTTTTTTTTTGGGGGGGGGGGGGTTCGAGACAGGGTTTCTCTGTGGCTTTGGAGCCTGTCCTGGAACTAGTTCTTGTAGACCAGGCTGGCCTTGACCTCACAGAGATCCGCCTGCCTCTGCCTCCCAGAGTGCTCAGATTAAAGGTGTGCACCAACACTGCCCGGCACACCTTAAATTTCTATGGAAGGCACACCTTAAATTTCTATAGAAGACGTTGCCTGAAAGTAAAGTCCTAAGTAGTGAAGAGTCAAGTCATGAGCATTTGACAACTCTACAACAATGTTACCGATAACCTTCTGACTCCTGAATGTAGGTTTAGGGGCTGATTCCTCTTTTTGTTACAGAGAAACAGAGAAAGAGTAAGAGAGAAACTGTGCATGAGCACAGCAGAGGACATAAGGAGGTCAGAGGACAACTTGAGTGAATTGGCTTTCTTTATTCCACCATGTGAAACCAAGGACTGAAGTTAGGTTGTCAAGCTTTTGTGGCAAGTATCCTTACCCACTGAGCCATTCTGCTAGCCCGAGGGCCTTATTTCTTGATTAAATAAGGAAATGGGTAAATGAGATCCAGCAGCATTCTAACAGTTTAAGCTTAAAAAATAGTCACCTGCTCAGCAACTGACATCCTCCTGTTTGGATCAACATCTCGACCCTCTAGCTTGGCTTTCACTCTCTTCCACACACTCACTGCATATGAGTTTCTCTCTTGTACAGCTATAAAGCAAAAACACATATTAGTCAAGCCAGTCTTTTATTTAATATAGAATTATATATAAGGCATCCATATTCTAGCTGATTACCTTTCCCTGTTTTAGGATCTCTGACAGCCTTTTTGGGACTACAAGCAATGCTCTTGCCAGTTCCTGGGATGGTGCTTGGTGGAGTATCTGCTGATGTAGCCAGATTTTTCTGAATAAGTTTTTTAGCATTCTGAGACATGACATCAGGCTGAGTCTTCTGACCAGTGTTACTCCGGACAGCTACAGAGAAAGAATTGGTGCCTCAATTTGCATGCAAACAGAAACAGGGGTGGGGGTGGCAGCAGCACACAAACAAGGAGGTGGCCGATAGTAAGTACTCCACAGTACTCAATCTTGAAAAGTTTATGATGGTAAAAGTCCTTATCCCTTGACATAACAATTATGTTCCTAAAATTACAATTTCAATAGTGGGACTCTCAATAGATGAATCTGTACAACATAACGATCTTCACTACACAATGATAAACAGTGGCAATCAATACCTCGAGCAATTAGGGCATTAAAAGCCAGAGTGCAATTGTAATTCCAGTGCAAGGAAGGCGGAGACAGTGGATCTCTAGGGCTCACTGGTCAGCCAATCTGTGAACCCAGGTAAGGTGCAGTGAGAGACCTTGCCTCAAAAAACACTGGCTAATTTTCCAGAAGTCCTGGGCTCAAATCCCAGCACCCACATGGCATCTCACAACTGTCTGTAACTATCTAGTTCCAGAGGATCCAATACCTTCTTCCTGTCTTCCTTGGCAATGTAGGCAGACAAAAACACTAAAAATTAAAACCAGTGGTAAAGATTAAAGGCAGTGGTAGAGATCACCTTTAATCCCAGCACTCGGAAGGCAGAGGCATGCAGATCTCATTCAAGGCTAGTCTGGTCTACAAGATTTAGTTCCAAGACGCATAGGGCTGTTACACAGAGAAACCATGTCTCGAAGGAAAAAAAAAAAAAAAAAAAAAAAAAAAAACCACTCCCCTTCAAAAAAAACACCAATGTGTGCGCACGCGCACACACACACCACAAAAAGTGTTCCTTAATGATTGGGGCTGGGAAACACAGTTGAGCAGTTTAGAGTACTTGCTGCTCTTACAGGTGTTCTTGTTCAACTCCCAACACTCTCTTCTGAACTCTTGAGGGCACAAGGCACCTATATGGTGCACAATGCAGACAAACCATTCATACATTAAAAATCATAAAGGCAGAAAAAAAGCTTCCTCATCACCCTCCTAAACCACTCCTCCCAACCAATCTCAATTCCTCTGCAACTCTCTGTCAACTACAGAGTGGCTCTCTACCAGAGACAGTCACTACACATAGCTGGGACCCATGTCAGCGCATCACTCAGCCTCATGGTCAAAATTTCTTCTTGCAGTAGATGGTTAATTAACACAGAGACCCACAACTTAACATTAGAGAGAAACTTTAGAAGATTCAACCCTAAATGGGATATCTGTAATACACCTTTCCCTTCAATACTCAACAATCTATGTAGAAGCAGAAAGATTTTAAAAGCCAGAGGTGGAGGATGACTCCAAGTCAACAGCAGCATTTTCCATACACAATAAGGATGATAAAACAGATTATTTCATGTGGTTTTTTTTTCTTCTGTGTATATGTGTTTTGTTTTGTTTGAGCTTCTAAGACAGAGTTATTCATGTAGCCCTGGTCATCCTGGAACTTTGTACACCCGTCTGGCCTTGAACCCACAGAGATCTACCCTCTGCCTCCTGAGTGTTGGAATTTCGTTTTTTAAAAAGAGAGAAAAAAAAAAAGACGTTGGGAAGGAAGGAAGGAAGGAAGGAAGGAAGGAAGGAAGGAAGGAAGGAAGGGAGGGAGGGAGGGAGGGAGGGAGGGAGGGAAGGAGGGAGGGAATAAACAAATAAATCTGGGGAGAGTTGGAGTAGGAGAAATACCATGGCCAAAATATACTGGAGTAGAAGAAGCAGCAGCAGCAGCAAGGCTGATGGCTACACCTTAAATCCAGTTCCCAAGAGGCAGATGCAGGCGAATCTCTGTGTGTGTTCTAGGCCAACCAGGCTTAGCAATGAGATGCTATCTTTTAAAAATAAAAAGTAGGGGCTGGTGAGATGGCTCAGTGGTTAAGAGCACTGACTGCTCCTCCAGAGGACCCGGGTTCAATTCCCAGCACCCACATGGCAGCTTGCAGCTGTCTGTAGCTCCAATTCAAGAGAATCTGACATCATTATAACAATACACATGAAACAAAGTTAAATAAAGTCTAAAAAAAATTAAAAATAAAAAGTATCCTAAGGGGGCTGGAGAGATGGCTCAGAGATTAAGAGCATTGCCTGCTCTTCCAAAGAGGTCCTGAGTTCAATTCCCAGCAACCACATGGTGGCTCACAACCATCTGTAATGGGGTCTGGTGCCCTCTTCTGGCCTACAGGCATACACACAGAGAGAATACTGTGTACATAATAAATAAATAATAAATAAATAATTTTTTTTTTTTAAAGAAAAGTATCCTAAGTATTGGGTTGAAGAGATGATTTAGCAGTTAAGAGCACTGACTCCTCTTCCAGAGAAACCAGGTTCAATTCCCAGCACCCACATGGCAACTCACAACTCTTTTTAACTAGGGTACCTGACACCGTCACATAGACATACATGCAGCCAAGAAACCAATGCACATAAAAAAGATGGATGGATGGATGGATGGAGATGTCAGCATAGCTTGATATATACTTTTGGGACATTAATTAATTTTACATTAAGCCATTACCAATTTAACATTAACTGGGAAAATCCAACAGAAAACCACACTCATAAAATGATCTATGGTGAATGTATTATCATAAAAAAATGTGGAAAAAAAGCGAGGTGGCAGTGGTGCACGCCTATAATACCAGCACTCGGGAGGCAGAGGCAAGTCGATCTCTGAGTTTGAGGCCAGCCTGGTCTACAGAATGAGTTCCCGGACAGCCAGTTCTTTCCCAGAGAAAAACCTTGTCTCAAAAACAACAAATGAATAAAATAAAATAAAAGAAGAAAAGGAGGGGGGAACCCTACTATGCACGCAGTAGTTTTCATGGCTTACTTTGAAACGAAAGATTCCAAACGGATTTTTCTATTCTAATTCTACTATTCTAAAGTATCAACAAGAAAAAAAATTAGATCTTAAAATTAAAAGGGCAGTCTAGTCCACATACCAAGTTCCAGGACAGTCACAGCAATGTAGAAATGTATTAAAATAAATAAAAAGTGAAGAAGTAAATAAGTAAATAAAAAGAAGAAAGTCTGAGATTATTTAAGTCCCAGATTTGCAAGCCTCCTGCCTTGGCCTCCCAAGGACTGGGATTATAGGCATGCACCATCATACTTGGCTTTAGTTATTCTTTATAAGGAAAACCAATCCATTTATTTTAAATTCAGAACAAAATAAAATTCTTATTTTAAATATAGAACAATATTACATTTGCTGATTGCTTTTTCAGTTTGGTTTATTTATAAAGATTTTATTCGATTTGTGTGTGAGTGTGGGTGTGACGTGTGCGTGCACGCACACCCCAAGAGGGCAGAGTGGGCACTGGATCTCTTGAAACTGGAGTTACAGGAAATTCTGAGTTAGGAACTGCTCCCATCTGCAAGAATGGTAAGCACTCACTGGTTTTTTGTCTTGTTTTTTTGTTTGTTTGTTTGTTTTGAGACAGTCTTACTATTAGGCCAGGCTGGTCTTAAACTCACAATCTTATGCCTCACCCTCTTCAGTACAGACATTAGAAGCATGTACAACCAGGCCTGGCTCTTATAAAATTTGTTTTTCTTTTTTCGAGACAAGGTTTCTCTGTACAGACCTGGCTGTCCTAGATAGACCAGGCTGGCCTTGAATTCAGAGACCCTACCTCTGCCTCCAGAGTTCTGGGATTAGGCATGTGCCACTATCACCCAGCTAAAATAAACTTTTAAACCACCACCATGCTTAAAGAGTATTTTACAAAACATGTATTTCAGCTATTTAAGTTCTTTTAATGATAATTACTGAGCCTTGTTATATGACAGTGTTAAAGACTCCTTTAAAAGGTAGTGACTATAAACACAATAGACCTTCACCTATCCCTAAGCACCTAACCTGTATGTATAAACGGTCAACACATAAAGATTGGCCTCTTTCATACCTGCAGCAAAGGATGGCTGGTAAGTAGCAGATGATGTTGGACTTGAACATTCGTTTGCTGCGTCGGTGACTAAGGGTGATGCAAAACTCACTAAATTATTATAGATACTGAAATACAAAATTTATGAAACATTTATTTATGGAATGTTTTTATCAGGTAACTATTTACAAATACATCAGTAAATATTTAGGCTTTGCTTCTATGTCATGAGAGTTGACCCTTACCTCTGGCTTTGTGTCTTCAGTTCTTTCAAGGTTGGAGTGATTTCCTGCAGCATTTCAACATGTTCTTGACTTCGAACTTGACCCATGGCCTGGACTAACGTGAACAAAACTGTCTGAATGTTGTCTTGCCATGATTTGTATTCAGCCAGGAACTGCCTGACACTGCTCTCATAGGGGATATCTTCAGCATCTGCCAGAGCAGCCTCTTCATCCTGCCACCAATACACAATCCATTAGCAACAGACTTGTTTGTTCAAGCAATTCCTCTCAAGACAGTCACCTTATGATCAAGAGGTAATAAATGATCTAAATGTCACTGTGTTTGATCTGCCTATTATATGTCAGTTTCTTTTATTTACAGGATCTTTATTTCTAGTACCAAATAAAAAGAAATATCAAAATGATGAAGTACTTTCATCTTTTGGGGAATGGATTTTCTTATTAATCACACTAAGTAGGGTACTGGAAGAAGAGACAGTAGTTAATTCACTTCGGAGAAAAGCTTTTATTTGTTTGGAGACACAAGTGGGGAAGAAGAAACTAAAAACCAAAATAGCTGCTCCATTGGACACTAAGTTCATCTATTTAAGCCTCAGATTCTCTTTGTACAAAAATCTTAATGTCTGCTTTATTTAAAAAAAGTTGCTGAAAACACATTCTGACCTAGTTACAAACAAGTTGCAAGATGTAAATTGAGAAGTTATTTTTAATTACAAAGTGTCACATCTTTCCACAAAGATGTGACCTGTAAGGTCTTAAGTCAGGAAACTGTGTCAGTGAGATGCATTACCTTAGCCATGGCTTTCAGGAGATGCTTGACATCCCCAAGCTGCCGGTTATGACCTGTGAGCACAGTCTTTACACTGTCCACTAAGCTCTGGATGGTCTCACAGACAGTCTCTATCTGTTGCTCCTTCTCTGTCTGAACAGCCCTCTGGGTGGACATATCCTGGGTCAACTGTTTGTGTGCTGACAGAAGCCACTCAGAACTGCCAATGGGATGTTCAAGAGTCGTGTCCTAAACAGAATAAGCATTAATTCAATTGGAACAATTTGTTATATTACTTAGTCTTAAATAATCACAACTTTAATTTGTGTTGCTGGCCTTATTGTTTTTAATACTTCTAGTTAGTTACTCCCACAGGACTTACCACTCTCTGTAATAAACGAAGCTCTAACTCAGAGACTGAACTGTTGAACTGTGACGCAAATGAACACATCTGCTGACATCTTTTGATTAGTTCAAATAAGGCGGCATCCAGGCTTAAGGCTTCTGCAGTTCTTGTTCGTAGACTTTCAAAATGAATGATGTTGCTGCAGAGAAAAGTGACCTGTGAAGAGAGAACCCACACAGGGTGGGGAAGGAGACTGATGATGTAAAAAACAACACTACCTATGCATTTTAGAATCTGAATGAGAACTGGTTCTGAGAACCTAAGACTCTTATGAAAACACACTAATTGTTTACAAAGGCTGTTAAGTAGTGCACATCAGTATTCCTAGATCTGAAATAGCAAAAAGCACCTAAACACAAAATTCTGATGCTTTCATAATCTTAAAACAATCACAGGTTCAGGATGCAGTACCTGGTTTGCTCTCTGGCTCTCTTTGAGAACAAGATTTCTTCTTTCAGCTATTGTTGCTTCAAAATCTTGTAGTACTGGTGCCAGTGCAGGATTGGCACCACCTGCCCACTTCAGCCGCTGCTCAATACTTGCTTCAAGGGCTGCTAGTTTCTCCTGTAAAAGTCAGCAGAATCCCTGAGCCCTTATCACACTCTCCACTCTATGTTAAGCATTTTAGGATCAGTCAGATTCAGAAGAAGCAAGGGCGGGCATGCTTAATTTAGAAAACACCTCAAACACCTTTGTTTTGGAGTTAATCTTCATTTTTTTTTTACTTTATTTATTTTTATTTTATGTACATTGTTGTTTTGCCTGCATGTATGTCTATGTAAGAGTGTCAGATCTTGGAGTAATAGTTGTGAGCTGCCATGTGGGTGCTGGGAATTAAACCTGGGTCTTCATTTTCACTAAAAAAAAAAACCTAAAAATTAAAATGAAAGTGAAACGGGATTATATTATACTCCCTTGGTTTAGAAGTCAAAGACAGACACAGATACGAGGAATGTCACTAGTCAGTTACTTGGCAAATCAGAATGTGCTAACAGCAAGACAGTCAGACTCACCTGAACAGTCCCAATCGAAGTCTCAATCTGACTAAGAGCATGCAGTTTCTTCTTCATGCTGGTCAGAATTGCAGACCGAGGTGGAGTGACTGACATGGCTTGTGGTCTATTGATAAGGAGGTCTTCGTGTTGCCACTATTTAAAGAAAAAAGGAATGTAGTACTAGTAGAACAAAACTTCAGATAAATAAGTGAAGGGTAGCATAAGGTAAGACTGGGAGAAGACAGAAAATTGAGTGGCAGTGAAAGGATAATTAGTTGGTGAAAGAAGTATCACATCCAAATGAAAACTTCCCTGACATGGAGAATAGCTGGTAAATCTCAGAGATCACTAATACATTCAAACAGGAATTCTTAAGACAGCTGATAAGTCTTATATTAGGTAGGCATGCCCAAAGATAACTGACCTTTCCAGATCTAGTGGCATAAACCTGTAATCCCAGCACTTGCCAAGACTGAGATAGGAGAATAACAAGTTTCAGGTCAGCTTGAGCTACATTTAAAAACAAAACAACTTCAAAAAATTATACTTTGTCTTTATGCTGTGTGTGTCAATCTCTAGGTAAGAGGATGCAGTGAAATTAGTTTTGGATCTGGTAGGATTGTCTAGCAAGGAGACTAGACAGAAAAAGAACTCTTCACACTATCAAACCATTTTTCTTTTTTAAAGTTCTGACAGTCATTTGGGCTACAACTAATACAGGAGCTGGGGTATAGTTTAGTGATGCATCTAACATTATGTGTAAGGCCTTGGATTTGATTCCTAACACCAAATAGCAAATGATAATCTAATAATCATACATTATGCTTACAGTTTAAGTGTGCCCAAATTTAAAAATGAAGAGGATTCCTAACAAGTTTCCCTTAACATTAACTGTCAATTTTAAATTTTTGGCATTTGTTTTTTTATTACTGTTACTATGATTTTAGACAGGGTCTCATATAGCTAAGGCTGGTCTCAAACTTGCTACATAGCAAAGGATGACCTTCAACTTCTGATCCTCCTGCCCAAACAAGTGTGTACCATCAAATCCAGTTTATGCAGTACTGGACTCTGTACATGCATTGCCAACTAACATTCCCAACCTCAGCACTGATAAGTTTTAAGGTAATAACATCCAAAATGTACATTATTTCAAAGCATAAAACATTTTTGTAATTCATAAAGCATTACCCCACCCACCCCACAGACAATGTGTGAGAAGCAGGACTATTAATACACAACTAATATGATTATGAAGAAAATAGCCAGTGAAAATAAAACCACCAACAGAAGGAAAGACAATTTCACTGACCAAAGTGAAACAAAATAACCACTGCTTATGCCAAAAACGAACACTCTCCAATGCCTTCAACTTTTTTGATGCTACTGATAATGTCGAAGCCTGTATTTATCAAAGAATGAATAAGGAAGCCATCCCTGAGTCACACTGTGCATACCATCTTCACAGATAGTTACCTAACCCTCACAAGTCATCTTCCACAAGAGATAGCACCCCTCTATCTATAGGTAGGATATCAGAACTAGGTTTGGTTAGAATCTAATCTAACATGAGAAAATAGGTATCTATAAGCAGTTTTCAAAATAAAGGCAGATTTACTTAGATCCAAAGCTATATATTGTATGTGAGAACATCGTAAAACCTATTTAAAGATAAATTTAATCATAAATCCAATAATATAGGATGAAGATCAACCTATATCATGAATAAATATAACTGTTACAAATTATATTCATGATCAATACTCATTGTTCCTCAACACATTAATTGCAAACACAAAAAAATCCTGAAAGTATTCACTTTGGTTTGGCACAGTGGAGGCAGTTTATACATTTTTTTTTATATTGGCATATATGAACTGTGTATAAGGAAAACCACACTAAACAGCAAACTGCTTACCTGGAACATGGCGATGTGCAGCTGCACTCGCTGTAGGCTTGTTTTACAGGAAGAAATGCTGGTTTCCAGTCTGCGCACCAGGTCATGCTTTTTCCAGGCTGTGTCATAGGAGCTAGCTAACACAGTAGCCCTGTTCATTACCAACTGTGAGAACTTCCCTACCTGGATGTTGTGCTCTACAGCTTTCTTACACAGATCATCTACAGAAACTTTGCTTTCAGCACCAAAGTCTTTTGCCTCCACCTGAGCGATGATGTCTACACCTAGGGCACTGATAAAGCTACACAGTGTGAGCCCAAGGGCTTGGTTTGGAAGTCCTATCAAGAGCTGCCTTACAAAGTCAGCTGTAAAGGCCTTGATAGGTTTGGCCATTTGGTCTTCACTGAAGCAAGAGTTTCTAAAGAGGGTTTTCACATTGACAATCTGCACAGGTCCATTAACTGTATTTTGATCTTCAAGTGAACTTGATCCTAAAAAACAAAAATCATCTTAAAACAGGTCCTGAATGGTAAGATTAAACTGCTTATCTGAAGCACTGAGAATTCACATGTGTGCAAATAAAACAAGCCTGCTCCATCATGATCCCTTCTAAAGTGCTAACACAGCCTAACCCAGTATGCTAATATTACCTGACAACGTTTTAGAAAAGGTACCACAGAGCCTGAAGAACTCCTTTATCGTCTGTAGTCTTTTTAAAAAGAAAATCTCTTCTAGCACCTGACGGTGATTATCATCATCAAAAAAATTGACCTGGGTACTCCTGGCTTCCCGGATAATGTCAATCTTCCTCCAAGCTACAGGAATTTCCATCTTATTTAACTATGCAAAAAGAAAGAAGGAATGTTCACTTTCTGTGAATGACTACTGCACTTTAACACCTTTCATAAAACCAAGTTAATGTTTACCTTTTCAACTAATAAGCCAAAAGCAGTTTCAACTTGAGCAAACATGCCATCAAATGCTACCAAAAGCATCTGGCCAGCTGACATTTTTGGTGTTTCATCAACTGAACCATTTCTTGGTTGAATTAATTCACCATACTGAGCATGCAGCATTCTAGAGAAAAAGAAAAGGGCATTAAAAACCTCACCTGAAGGAGAATTTGTTTTGGGCAACACAAAAGCCTGTAAGTCTCAGAGCTGCTGTGCAAAGTCTACAGAAGCTAGCATTATGGGAACTGCTTGAGAAAACAGTATTTAGTGCCAATTCCATTATAAAATCCATGACTTCAATTCAGTTTTAATAATATGTAATTAACTACTTATGCGACCTAAATTTTACAAAAGTGGGAGTGATACCTTAGAAATTACTACATTAATATATAAGACTGTCAAGAATAACCTAATTCTGAAGTATAGACCTATAGAAATTGTCAGGTGCAGGTGTCATAGCCATGCAATTGGAACTAATTTTAGACAGTAATGGAAGTACCTGCTACTTGAATTATGCAGTTTTGAATTATGCACATTTCAAAACTTCAAAAAAAATTTTGAGCATGGCAGATGACAACTTTCATAAACAGCAAGGCATGGTGTTATATGACTATGAACCCAGAAATGGGAGGCCAAGACAGGGGGATCCTGCAAGTACAGCCAATTAGTGACATAATGACTCTTACAATTTAAAAAAAAAAACAAAAATAACAAAAATAAAGAAAAAAAAAGCAGAACAATAGAGCAAGACACTTGACATCAACCTCTAGCCTCTATATGTACAGACATGGGCACACTTGCATTCACACACCCAAACACAGCAAATAAAGTGAGATCTGAAATTCAGTAAAAGATACACCGATTTAAGCCAACTTTTTTTTTTTGGGGGGGGGGGGGCGGCGGCAGGGGGGAAAGCAAGGCAGGGACGGGGTTTCTCTGTAGCTTTGGAGCCTGTCCTAGACATCACTCTGTAGACCAGGTTGGCCTTAAACTCAGAGGTCTGCCTGTCTCTTCCTCCAGAATGCTACGATTAAAGACATGTGCCACCACTACCCAGCTTAGGTCAAATTTTTAACCATTGCTTGAAATGATGATCCTGCTGCTATGTGAATATTTTAAACAACTTTTAGCTGGTACCTGTCTATTACACTCTTATGAAGCTACAGCTAAAAAGTAACAGGGAAAAAAGAGAATTTCTAAATGCAGCACTGACATGAAGGAATTGTTCCTGCATTTTTGTTGAGTGAATGACAAAGTTTATGAAAGATATGTTCATATTTTGTATTTCCTGAACTATTTAAGAAAAAAAAATCTTAGAGGAAAAATACTTCAAAATAACTAAAGGGGAGGCTGTTAGAATGGCTAGATAAAGGCAGATCCTATCAGATTATCAAAGCCCAATGACCTGAGTTCAATCCACAGAACCCAAAAAAAGGTAGACATGCAACTGCACAAAGTAGTTCCTCTGACCTGTATATGTGCACAGTGGCAAGAGTACCTCTCCATACATAATAAAAATTAAACAAGGTAAAGAATGTAAACCAGAATGAGCAGATGCAGACATCACATGTGAGAAAAAAAAAATCTTTACTCCTTCCTCTCCCATGTAAGGAATTTGCAATTCCCATGTAAGGAAATCAAGTGGGCATTATTTCTGCCCCTCCATGCCCCTCACCCACTTATATTTTCTGCAGTGAATTCAGTGTCAGAATGCTGAAGAGATCCTTAATCTCTAGACTAGCAAGGGGGCATAGGGCTCAGTCACAACAACAATGTAAATCTGGAGAGCTATGTAATCTTAATGGGTTTCAAAGTCCAACTGCTTTTCTGGATTATAGAAAAGCATACAATGTTTAATCTCCCAAACATAAATATGAACTAAATTAAAACTTTGTCTGATGTGGGGTACCCATTTCTTCAGTCAAGTTCACCTCAGATGCTTTAATGGCTTAAAAAAAACTCACACTGAGAGCTGGCAAAAGGGCTCAGTGGGTAAATGTACTTGTCATACAAGCCCAACAACCTGAGTTAGGCTCCAGAACCCATGTAAAAGTGGAAGCAGAGAACTGACTCTATAAATATGCCCTCTGACTTCCGCATGTGCACCAGAGCACCCCACCCCCACCAAACACAAAATATAGCAAAAAATAAAACCCAATACACACATTGAACTTTATGCATATACATGTAGCTATAGCAACAAAAGGGTAGTGGTGTGCACAACAAAGACCTGCATAAAGCTACTAAAGGGAACAGACACTAAAATGAGTATGTGTTATTAGCGAAATACAAGCATGTTCTGTGACTTTTCCACTGCCCATTTCATGACACTGCTATTGTACTATAAGCAATAAACATGCAAGTAAGGTCAGACAAGAGATGAACTTGCACATGACTGCAGATGATCTCTAATGAATCTGTAATTATTATGAAGTAATGGACTTGTTTTTTTTAAAGGCATGAGCATGTATCAGTAATCAGATTTGCCCTAAAAATTAAAAGTAAATTTAATTAGGTTAGAGCTCAGAATCTTTTTACCTAGCTGCCTCCTAATTCCTACCACCTCTCTTTCTCTGACAGGATAACTCAAACTGGCCATGTCCTTGCCTTAGTCTTCAAGGCCCTGGTATTACAGGCATGTGTCATCATTGCTGATCTGACAGCTGGCTAGCACACTTACCTGGCAACATCGATATAATGAGCATGAGTTTCTTCTTCAAGTCCCATGGCTGTGTTTCGTAAGTAGGCTTGAAGAGACTCAACTAGAGTCTGCAGAGGAACTCCGTCAGTTGTCTGCTCAATGAGATTGTCTAGCTCATGTAGCATACTTTCTAAGGTGCATTCCCCCTTCATTAAACATCTAAGTGCTTCTGGGAATATGATTTGCCGGAAATTTGAATTTAATTCCTATAAAGAGAATATATATATATATATATGTTAATGTTTCTCCGAATTTTAGCTAAGTTATACATTTGATAATGCACTCCCATAAATTAAAAGCAACTCATACAGGGCATTGTGGCACACACTTGTAATCTCAGCGCTCAGGGAAGCAGAGTCAGAGGGAATGCTGCAAGTTTGAGGGTTGCCATAAATCTGAGATATACTACATGGTAAATTCCAGAGGTTGGGTGTGGTGGTACACACCTTTAATCTTAGCCCTTGGGATTAGGAGGCAGAGGTAGGAGTTCCAGCCCAGCAAGGGCTACATGGTGAGAATACAAGCCAGCCAGAGCTGCATGAAATCCCATCTTTAAAAAAAAAAAATAAATAAAAATGTATAAAAACCTACACTCTGGCCAAACCACAGTGGCGCCTGTCTTTAATCCCCAGCATTCGGGAGGCAGAGACAGGTGGATCTCTGTGAGTTTGAGGCCAGTCTGGTCTACAAAGTGAGTTCCAGGACAGTCAGGGTTGTTAACACAGAGAAAACCCTACCTCAAAAAAATCTTTAAAAAAATTTTAAAAAAAGGGGAAAATGAGACCCCAACTCAAAAAACAAACAAACCAAAAAATTTATACAAAGCCATACTCTGGTCGAAAGGTAGTGGCACATGTCTAATTCAAGCACTCAGGAGGCGATCTCTGTGAGTTCAAGGCCAGCCTTGTCTACAGAGTGAGTTCCAGGACAGCCAGGGTTGTTAACAAAGAGAAACCTTGTTTCAAAAAATTAAAAAACAAAACAAAAACAAAGGACCTATGCTCCAATCCTTATTAAATGGATGCTTAAGCAATATTCAACAGTTGAATTAACTGCAAACCTCACCCCGTCATTGCTTTATGTACACACAATTTTAAGCAAGACCTCAACTTAAGAAAACTCGGGGCCTTGTCTTTCCTGATGATCTGTTCTGCTGCTGGGTTGTTTGTTGAAGTTGTTATTTTAAGACCTAATTTCAAAACTGAGGATGACCTTAACTTTCTGATCTTCCTGCCTCTACTTCCTGAATACTGGGATTATAGGCATTTGCAACCACTCTTGGTTATGTGGTTCTAGGGATCAAACCCAGAGTTCCTTGCATGCTAAGCAAGCACTCTACCAACCGAACTATGTTCCCAACCCAACTTATAAAATGTATACATGTTCACCTGCAGGGATGTGTATACTCCGTTGGCTAAATGAACAGCTTCAGATGCTTCTACTGGGTTGGGAATATCCAAGTCCTGTGGTACCAGATGACACTGCTTCAGTAACTGCACCAAACAGGTGACATTTCCACTCATACTACACAGTTCCTCCAGGAACCAGGCTCCATCCCGGGATGTCAGATCAACCAGTTGCTCCCCAGCACTTGAGGCTGCACCTTCCATCATAAGGTTGCGCCTATGTGGGCAATGAAAACAGATTTGATTAGGTGTTACAGACTAGAGAAGAGTTAAAAATCTGAAACAAAGTGACTCTAACACAAGCCAAAACTAGGAGTATTCTAAATTTGGGATTAAAACAATGATGTAGATGGAATGGCGGGCTGTGTCCTGCCACCCGGCTAGCTTTACCCAAAATAATTACACGGAAACTGTATTCTTTTAAATACTGCCTGGCCCATTAGTTTCAGCCTATTATTGGCTAATTAACCCATATTTAGTAATCCGTGTAGCACCACGAGGTGGTCGCTTACCAGGAGAGATCTTAACCTGCGTCCATCTCGGAGAGGAGAGGCATGGCGACTACTATGGCAACTGCCTGAAGCGTCTCCCCAACTCTGCTTCCTTTCTCCCACAATTCTGTTCTGTCTACTCCGCCTACCTAATTTTCTGTTCTCTTAAAGGGGCCAAGGCAGTTTTTTTTATTAATCAATGAAAGTAACACATAGACACTCCTCCATCACAATGATCTAATATGAAGCATGCTAGCTCACCTTGTAAGAGTACAAAGGGCAGAAATGATGACACTTGCTAGACTCAGAGACCCTTCTTCTCCATTCTCATGAAGGAAAACTTTAATGCAACGCTCAATTTCTTTTAACTGATCTTCACAAACTGGCACAGTGACAGCTTCTTGTTTCAAGCGTTCCACTTGTCTAATAAGTCTGCTGTTTATGTCTGCTGCATACCGCTGAAGGGTCATTTCAGTGGCAGTGATAAACTGACACACTGTTGGAGGTGGTTGAGGAGCATACTGTATTTCATATCTATAAAAACAAAGCAGGTGCTTGCTTATATTAATATTCCCCTATTTGTAAATAATAGCACACTGTAAAATATACAGGAAAATTACATCCTATCCTCAAAAATTACAAATTATTAACTGCATTTCAGATAAACACTCAAGAACATAAGATATTTTGTAAGATGGCTTATAGGGTAATATAATCAATGATGTGTAGCTTCCTTAAATAATCCTGCCATGCTAACATTTGTATATACTAATTAAGAAAAACAGCATTTGCGGATTGCAAGAGAAACCCTGAATGAGCTCACATTAATACCCTTTCTCTCTGCAGTACTGTAGGAATAGAACCTATAGTCTTACACATGCCATATTTACAACAATGAATCATATCCAAGTCTTTAGTAGTTTGAGTCAGTCTGCCTTTATGAATAAGCATCCTCTTAAAAAAAAATAAGCCGGGTGGTGGTGGTGCAGAGGCAGGCAGATCTCTGTGAGTTCGAGGCCAGCCTGGTCTATAGGATAGGCTCTAAACCTACAGGGTAACCCTGTCTTGAAAAAGGATGGATGGAGGGAGGGAGGGAGGGAGGGAGGGAGGGAGGGAGGGAGGGAGGGAGGGAGGGAGGGACGGACGGATGATGGAGGGAGGGAGGGTGGATGGATGGATGGATGGATGGATAGATGGATGGATAGATCTGGGGGTGATAGCATAAACCTGTAACCTCAGCTACTTGGAAGACTGACATAAGACAAACTGTTTCAAAGAGCAGGGTTTAAAGAAAAAAAAAGGAAACAAAAACAAATCGATTTCTATTAATCATTTTTTAGGAAAAAAATGCAACTGTGCTGGTTGGTTTCTGTCAGTTTGATATAAACCTAGACATATTTGGGAAGAACAACCTCAGGAGAAAACGACTCTACTATATAGCCTGTAAGAAAGTCTTTAGAGCGTTTTCCTGCTAAATGATTAATGTGGGAGAGGGAGAGCACAGCCAACCCATCGACGCAGGCTGAGCAAAAAAAGCAGGAAGCAATCTTCTTCCATAGTCTCTGCATCAGACCCTGCCTCCAGGGTTACTGCCTTGAATTCCTACCCTTCCTTCCTTTGATGCTGGGCTATTGTGCGATTCCCCTCTATACACTGTGAATATATTTACCACTGGTTAAAAAAGAAGCTGCTTTGGCCTATTAAGATGTAAGATACACTACTTCCTCCTCAAGTTGCTGTTGGTTATATTCTTTTTTTAAAATTTATTTATTAGCCGGGCAATGGTGGCGCACGCCTTTAATCCCAGCACTCGGGAGGCAGAGGTAGGCGGATCTCTGAGTTCGAGGCCAGCCTGGTCTACAAGAGCTAGTTCCAGGACAGGCTCTAGAAACCACAGGGAAACCCTGTCTCGAAAAACCAAAAAAAAAAAAAAAAAAAAAAAAATATTAATTATATATACAGACTTCCCTGCATGTATGCTGCAGGCCAGAAAGGGCACCAGATTTCATTACAGATGGTTGTGAGCCACCACATGGTTGCTGGGAATTGAACTCAGGACCTCTGGAAGAATAGTCAGTGCTCTTAACCTCTGAGCCATCTCTCCAGCCTGGTTATATTCTTTATCATAGCAAAAGAAAGATGCCCTAAGATAGCAACCTATAACACAACCTTGCTTCCCTCAGTGTGAAAAGAAGAGAAAAAGATGCCTTCAACTTACTTCCTATACAGTTCTTGGCAACGCTCTACTGTGGTGTTGCAGATGAGCTCTTCCATCCAGGCCTTCCACTGTTCAATTCGGTGTTTCTGAAATATGGCTTTTGGATACTGCAGAGCGACAGTTGCATAGTGATGCAGCTGTTCCAGACAGCCACGGAGCACAGAACGCCTCTGCTGCAGAAGAGCGCCAACTTCTCCTTCCAGCTGCTCACACTGGCTGATGAGGTGGGCTTGGCCAGCATTCTGTAGAAAGGCTGTTGCTGGTACATAGCTTGGGGGCCCTTGTAGTAAAGATAGTAACAAAGAAACCATTTCAAATCAGTAGTCATTGAGAGCACAGATTAGAATCCCATCCTCTCAAATATATACAATGTCAGAACCCACATGCTCACATACCAAGGTCCATTTGTGTGCTTATCTCCTGTAGCAAACTTGCAAGCTGGGTTGCTTCTAAATTATTGAATGCAGCCTGATAATGTGTTATCCACTGTTCAAACTCATTCAGCTTCACCTGGATTGCTTCCTGAACAGCTCTTTGCTGGGTCTGTAGTTGAGTATGCTCAGAATATCTGATCAGGAAACCAAAGCCAAAGATCACTTGTAGCTCTTTCTTCTATCTAATAAAAACTGGACTTTTCGAAAACTTAAGACTAGTTAGTGCCTTTGTGGGGAGGGAGTGTTTCCAAGACAGGGTTTTTCTCTGTGTAGCCCTGGCTGTCCTGAACTTGCTCTATAGATCAGGCTGACCTTGAACTCACTGAGATCCTTTGTCTCTGCCTCCCAAGTGTTGGGATGAAAGATGTACGCCACCACCACCAGGCTAGCACCTTCTGAATCTCAAGGGCCCTGTTTAAAGTCCCCTTCCTCTTCGGTTTGCTTCAACACTACAACTTCCTCAACTATGATCACAACATTTTAAATAAACTCTAACACATATGCTGAGTTCGTGATTCCCTGAAAGAAAATTGCTGGATCTTTGTAGTCTGAGAACTGGTAGCAATGCTAGGTACTTGCATATTCAACTCTTGGGGGTATCTGCTACGTGAGGGTCATTCACCTGGATCCCTCTAGTTGTGTGCTTTTTAAAGATTTATTTACTTATTATTTTCATGTGAGTATGTCTCCATGAAGTTTATGTATAAGAGCCCAGGGAAGTAAGAAGAGGACTGGATCATCTAGAACTCAATTTATAGACTTGTGAAACACCACAGGGGTGTTGGGAACCAAACCCTGGTACTAAGTAAGATCAGCCAATGCTCTTAAATGCTGAGCCATCTCTCTAGTTCCTGTATGCTTTTGTTAAGCTCAAGAAAGCAAATGCGGTAACTGCCAATGCACAAGCATTTACTCGAAATCAAAATTCTGTTAGCACATACTGAGAAGTACAAATCAATTATTATTTTAAACCTGTGTTGCAGAGTATGAGATGGATGGTCCACTCCTTCAGCTCCTTCTAGAAATTCTATTTCCTCCAGCAGTTTGCCCTGCAGTTTTTCAACATCTGTCAGCTGCTCCTGTAGGCTCAGGTATTCATCTAAGCTGCTGTCTAGTTTGGGAAGCACAACCAGCATTTCATCCCGATTCTTAAACCAGTTCACCTGGAAAAAGGGTTGTGATCAGGAAGACTTAGGAACTGTCAGAGGTTCCACTGTGACACCTGTTAGATAAACTGTAAAGGTTGTTACACCTGTGTGTTTGTTTTAGCTAAAGTCTTAAGAACTGGGTTTGTGGTAATGCCCCCATTTTACAAAGATAACCAATACATGTACATTACCTAGCAATAAGTAAACAGATTCACAGGCCACAGAAAATAAACCTGAGATCTGTAACTATTGAAAGGGAAGGAAAGCTATTCAATTATTCAAACAGAAACAAAGTGTTTGACGGTGAAACATACTGTTAATTCCAAGGAGTGTAAGTGTGTCTGTGTGGGAGGACAGTCTAACAGATGATGTGGACTCCTTATACCCAGAGAACAGAGAAGCCCTAACATACTAAACCCATATGTACATTTGCACTGTTAAAAAAAAAAAAATGACAGTGGTATTATATCCCTGGGCTTCACCTTAATCTCAGCGACTCTGGAAGAAAAGAGGCTGCGGGTAATCTCACGTTCCATCTCTCGCTTGCTCTGCTTGCTCTCAGCCTGTTGGCCACCTCCACCATAGACAGCACCTGCAAACCCAGCTTCACCACCAGCTGTCCAGTCCACGAGGGGATCATACACAAAAGCCTCCAAGAGCGTCAGCAGAGTCTCTCGGCCTCTCCGCATGATGTGGAGAACCTATTTTTAGAAGTATTTTCAATAAACTCAATATAAGCTTCCACATGAAAATGTTTTAAAACTTCATCCCATGGATTTTGCTCATTAAACAGTTATGCTACAGGGCAAAAGAGGAAAGTCATACCTGCTCACAGGAAAGCCTAAAAACACCTTCTACTCCAGTTACACCCAGTGCTGTTTCAATGTTTTGTGTCATTCGAAAAGGCACTTTCTCAGGAACTCTAAGGCTTTTACCTTGAAAAGATAAATCATATTTTTGCCCTTAACATCAAAAAAAAAAAAAAAAAAAAAAACTGACCTTCAAATAAATGCAAAAGCCTATTTTATCTTACCTTTTTCAAAGCAAACATTGTAATCTATGTGAACTACTTCTCCAGTTGTCATATCTATGAGGACATTATCCAGATGTCTGTCTCCAAGACCAATTATGTAGCCAACCATAGACATGACAGCAGTAGATCTTGCATAGGACTAAAGATGGGAAGGGAGCAGGTAAACATCATGAGCCAATCTTCCTCCAACAGGCACTAGATAATCTAAAAATCAATATAACGCCATAACCCTACTCCCCTGTTCTAAAATAAGCCAATAACCACAAAGCACTTCAGAGACATGCTTAGGAGAGACGTTGTTTTTAAGGATTTAGTTCAATTTTTAATTACATCTATGTGTGTGGAAGTGCACATTAGTACAGTCCAGAGAAGTTGATACAAAGACATCAAATCCCCCAGAGCCAGAGTAACAGGCAGTTGTGAACCCCTTGACATGGGTGATGGGAACCAAACTTGGGTCCCTGAAAGCAATACACACTCCTGGCCACTAAGCTCCATCGCCATCCTCAAGAATGCTGTGGCAGTTTTTTGTCTTTGTTTTCTTGAGACAGGGTCTCACTACGTAGCCCTGGTTAGCCTGAAACTCTCTATGCAGACCAGGCTGACCAAGAACACACAGATTATCTGCCTTCCTCTGGCCCTGAGAGGTGGAGTCCATGCTCATCCCAAACCCCATTTCTTTTCAAATAAAGAACTTCAGCTTTCAATATTCACCTTTTAATTTCATCCATCATCCCTTCCACCCTTCCCTCACAGTCACAGCCACACTTTTATAACTCTCAAGTAACATTCACATACAGGACTCGACTATAAAGTCTGGAAGAAAGAGAAAAAACCAGAAAGACTGACAAAGAGGACTGGATCACACACAGCCAGAGTAACAAATGGTTCACCTAACCCCAAGTGTCACGTACCTGTGTGACTCTCCACCACTCATCAGGAGTGGTACAAGATGACCAGAGCTCTTTGGCCAGGAGGTTTGGGGGTGTGACCTCCATTAACTCCTCCAACACTGCCTTCATCACATGCAGGGGCCAATCCCTCCTTGATACATCCAGGCTAAGGCCAACTATTTTCAAAGCAGGGCCAATTTTACTATAGTAAAGTTCACTAGGACGAGGTACAATGCTGGGATTCTGAGGAGTTTGGTAAGAATCTTGGGCCTTAAATTTTTTTTTAAAGAAAAGATTAATTTTACTTGAGGAAAAGCAAATATTATAAAGCATTTTTGAAAGTTCATTTTAAAATTCAATCTATTTTTTAATAACACAATTCATTTATAAAGGCATACATAATTCACTAGTACATATTTTCAGTCTTCACTGATGATAAACTCAGTATGAAATAAATATAGCTATTAAGAAATAAGTTCCAAAGTTTAAACAGTCCCTCTAGCTACTAACTTTATCTTACTCTTCATTAACCGTATTACAGGTCTGTGCTTACTTTAAAACTCAACTTCCCAGGCTAAAGATACAAGTGGGTTTGGCAATCTTGGGGCCATGGAATTAGATGCCCAAACACAACAATAAAAATGAAAAAAAAAAAAAGTGGGCTGGAGAGATGGCTTAGTGGTTAAGAGCATTGCCTATTCTTCCAAAAGTCCTGAGTTCAATTCCCAGCAACCACCTGGTGGCTCACAACCATCTGTAATGGGGTCTGGTGCCCTCTTCTGGCCTGCAGGCATACATGCAGACAGAATATTGTATACATAATAAATAAATATTTTTAAAAAATGAAAAAAAGCAAGCATGACCCCTTCCAGCTCCAACAGCTCTTATTGGCTGCCTGCACAGTGGCTTTGGCTAATCTGGGACCCCACTCAAGTTTCGCTGCTTAGCATATAAACTGCCCAGATACACAGTCTGAATCAAATGTTAAAATTCACAGGTACAAAATAAGACATTGTAGTGATCAAGGAGGTCCATGTCAAAACTTTCTTATTTAAATACTGGAAGTAATAGGGGTTTCAAAGTTTTCTATTATCTATTAATTTAATTTAAAAGCTCATAAGAGCATTCAAAATCTGAAATATCAAATTTCTGAGCAATTAGCAACTATGTATATCTTTAAACTTTACTACCCAATAAGGAATATCTCACCACAACTTGATAAGCCATTATAAGCATGCAAATACGCTTGACTTTACATAGTCACCTGAGAATGCCCTGACACACACTTGTTCATACATAGTCCAGTAAGAATACAGGTGCACTTGAAATTTACCCAACCTTTTGTGCTTGTAAGGCAGCTTCCCGCTGTTGCCATCGTTTGTAAAGACCGAACAATGGCGTGGCTCCATCCACCCACTGGATCAGTCCTGATCTTGTTCCCAGTGGTGTTACAGAATAGTGTCGTGCATGGAAACGGGGTGTTTCTTGCCGATTAATTGTAGCAAACATGGTATTTACAATAGATAAAAACTGCATGATTCTCTCATCCAGATGTAAATCCTCCAATCCTATAAAAAACAAAACCAAAATTACCAGGATGAGTAACAAACAGGTCTGGGAATACACCATTGCCTGCATTTTCAGTTAAGAATAATAAACAAGTAAGGCAGACCTATAAACATCAACGAACTCTATTCAGTGGTATTAGCATTAGCTATTCACATTAAGTTATACACAGATGGTCTGCTTATATAAATTCATATGCAAGGTGCAGAGGGTGAAATATTGTGACATGCAGCTAAATGTCATTCAAAATCACACAAGACAATACAGAATTTCATCTACAACAGGCTTATCTTAATGTGCATGGCAACTCACATGGACACACACAGGCATACACATACATACACCGTTAACAATCATATGTTTGTCTTAAAAACATGACTTAGTTCTAACTCTACCTTTGAAAAGGTAAGGATAGCTCTTCCCATCTGAGCCGAGAAAGAGGAGTTTCTTGGGCTTGGTTTTAGTTGGCAAGATGGTGATGGTTCCTCCCACACTGTGAATTGTCACAGTGTCTCTGGCTGAGACTTCGCCAGGAAGTGCAATTTCAGTGTTAGTCATGGCAGCCAACCAAGGGCTGATCTCATCAAGACGCAGGATGTAGCTTGCACGTTTCTGCGCTCTCTGTTGCAAACTCAGCATTATCTATGTTCATAAGGTGGAAAAACAAGTCTGCATTCTGGTACAACACATTGCATTTGGCATAAAAGCAAAACCAAACACCCCATAAATACCTGCTGTCTAGATCCTATGTTTGACCCTAGAAATGTGGACCACACTCAAAGCAGGGAGTACTGTGCTAATATGTTGTATGTGAGCGCTACTTTAAGATACTCTCCCCTTTCTGCCAAAGAGACCTCAGGGAGATGGAAAGAAATTCTCACAGAAGGTCACTATGGTGCTATGAGTTATGCCTCAGCAACATCAAAAGAAATCTATCAGTTCTTGTTGTAGCACAAAGGCAGATATGGCCTTGGGACACCACCTGTAAAGTTACTGACAAAGAGTTATAAGAACAAATACAGCTCAATCATGAAGCCAATTTCTTAGACACTCTACCAAACCAAACAGACAATTTAACAGAAGTAATAGTTTAGAGCTCTGACCCTTTGAAATACAAAAAGACGCAGGAAAAGTATTGCAAATAACCAAAGGGAGAAATGAATGTATCATGCACAGATCTATCCCCAGGGAACAAAGTATCAAACATAACTCTACCCCTACTCCTGTTTGTAGCTAATGTATACCTGAATCAACAAACTAATAATGTATAAACTTAAAGAGCAAACTTCAATAAATTTTGGTTATAAAATTAAAGAAATGACAATCTCCCCTTAATTGAGACAATAACAGATAAACTGGCACATAAACAGACTACTGTTTAAATATGGAACATGGATGGGAAGTCTGGAGATTGAGGAATGTAGAGTGCTTGCCTAGCATACAAGGGCCCTGGGATTTGATAGCCACATTATTTAAAAAAAAAAAAAAAAACAAAAACAAAAACAAAAAAAAACCCCACCACCTTAAAAATTTCTTTCTCAGTAATTTATCTCATACACATCAACTTTAAAGGTGCTGTATCTCCTCCAGGTTTTAGCTTCTCTAACAAAAACAACAGCTAGAGAGATGGCTCAGAGGTTAAGAGCACTGGCTGCTCTTCCAGAGGTACTGAGTTCAATTCCCAGCAACCACATGGTGGCTCAAAACCATCTGTAATGAGATCTGGTGCCCTCTTCTGGCGTCAAAGCATAATGCACGCCGAAGACTGATCAACTATATCAAGATTTATTAGGAAAGCAGAGAAAAACGTATAGCTCAATAAAAACAATTTTAAAAATTTTAAAAAGAAAGAAACTGGCCTTGGACCACGCGCATCTGGTCCTACCTAATCAACAAGCTGGATATACCTAAGAAACACCATAGTCTGTGCTAGTTTTCTTGTCCAGTACTTTGGGAGATTTCCTCAAGACTTAGAAGTTTTCTTTTTATGTATTTTTTTAAAAATATTTATTTATTTATTATGTATACAATATTCTGTCTGCATGTATGCCTGCAGGCCAGAAGAGGGCACCAGACCTCATTACAGATGGTTATGACCCACCATGTGGTTGCTGGGAATTGAACGTAGGACCTTTGGAAGAGCAGTCAATGCTCTTAATTAATGGCTGAGCCATCCCTCCAGCCCTTATGTATGGTTTTTGAGACAGGCTCTTTCTAGTTCTGGCTATTTTGGAACTCACTATGTAAAGCAGGACTGGTCTCAAATTTAAGAGATCCACCTGCCTCTGCCCCCACGGGCTGAGATCTAAAGTATGTACCACCATTCCTAGTGAGTTAGCAGTTTTCATTTACTGAAGCTGTGTATTTGTCTTGTGTTTTTCATGGCAGTAACGCTCAACAAAGAAATCAATTAAAACCAAAAGTGTCAGAGAAATGAGGAACAAGAAAAAGCAAGAAAAGTATAATAAATTAAAAGAGAAGCTCTCGTGACTGCCAGCGTCACTGCTATGAAGGGAAAGATCATAAATAAAACAGAATTAAGTAGAGCGAGACAAGGATTCTCAAATATCTAAATCCATAAATAATCCCAATCGGCAAATTGCATTGTTATATTGGTTAGAAAAGAGGTCAAATAAATATTCAATCCATTTTATCACTCAGGGTGTTTCAGGCTTCTGAAGATTTTAGGATATCAATATTAATCTTACTGTACCTCACTAAATGAAAAATATGAGCATTACTCCAAAAGCTTTGGATTTTGGTGCATTTCAGATTAATGATGCTGAACCTAAAAACTATTAGAAATACCTACTTCTCCCCTTAAAAACTATAGTCATAAAAATTCAAATTTCTAATCTCCTTGGATTAGAAACAGCTAGACTTACAGTAAATACCTAGTATACAGGCATAGTATTTGCCACCCTCCCTGCCTTCCAATCACTAAATTCTCGAAATGAGTAATTTTCTCTACTGTACTTACCAGCAAATAATCACAAGATATCTTCAGTAGGCTTATAAAACCTTTCTCATGTTCTATGGTGAGGGCATACATAAAACCTTTTCTCATGTTCTATGGTGTGTCTCACGGGGAACGTTCCACGTTAACAGCGCTTTTACAACTACTCTGTACCTCTTTAAATGGAATCCAGCTGCTTCCAGGCTTGGCAGGATTTGATGGGGTCTTCAGTTTTTCAAGGGCGTTGTCAATGGCATCACCATAGTTATCCTGAAACCACTTTTCGTGAGGTGTCTCTGCTGGAGCAGCAGTGATGCTACGAACATGCTCCAAGGCAAACACAATAGGCTTCATCAACGCTGTATGCTTCTCTCGCATGATGGCAATTTTCTCTTCTCTAACCAAAGACATTTACATTCAAAAACTTTATTTATTAAAGTTTTGTATAAACATGAGACATTTAAATGCATCTAATATTGAGTAAATAGTATCAAAAAAAAAACAAACCCAGGCAAATAACTTTCACACTGTAAAAAACCAAAAAAATACAAAATAAAGCTTTGCTTTTCAATTATGTTGGAGAATGGGATCTAGACCCTAATCTCAATCATTTAAAAAAAAATATGCAAAATCAACAAGACACCCGATACAGACATGAAGACTATCAAACTCCTGACGGGAAAAGGGTTTCTTACACTAGATTTAACGGTGATTCCTTAAATATGGCACCACTTAGACTAAACTGACAATTCAAAGTGGTGACGAACGCTTGCAAATAATGTATCTAACAAGGAACTCCCAGAACGTTTTTCTAGCCAGGTGGTGGTGGCGCACGCCTTTAATCCCAGTACTCAGGAGGCAGAGGCAGGTGGATCTCTGAGTTCGAGGCCAGACTGGTCTACAGAGCAAGTTCCAGGACAGGCTCCAAATCTACAGAGAAACCCTGTCTAGAAAAAAAAAATTGCTTCAACAACCAGAATGTTTTTCTAAAAACTCCCACATCTCAACAACAAAACAACTTAATTCAACATTCTGCAAGGATATCCATTGATCAGTTAAGACAGAAAAAGAAGCTACATGTTATTTTTCGTTAAGAAAATAAAAATTGAAACTACAATAAAACTACATGAGGATTATAAACAAAATTCCCAGGAAAGTGCCAAATGTTAACTGAGTGAATGGCACAGTAGATAAAAATTTGCCACACAAGCATGAGGAGTTGAATTAGAATCCTCAAAAGTCATGTAAAAGCCAGATGAAGTGATGGGAGTGCTATAATCATAACACATGACAGGGATATGCAAGGTAAAGAGAAACCCCAGAAGCTCATAATTCAAGTAGTCTCATACATACAGCAGAAGACAAAACAAAAAGTAGAGAAGAAGAGATTCTGCTTTAAATAAGGTGCAAAGGAGGCCTAACACCCAAGGTTGTCCTCTGACCTCTACAGAAAGGCCACGGCATGCATGCACACACCATGCATCATCCATACATAAAATTAAATGTTGGCAACAATAGGAGAAAACCAGTATCCTCATGAAAGTTAGAACATAAAATGGCACAATCATTATGGAAAAGACTCCTAGGCTTAACAAGATAATCACACAGGACATCAAATCCACAGCATTACATACAAAATAATCCAAAGCAAGGGGACAGATACTGCACATTGCTCACACAGCTAAAACCAAACCTAAGTCTCTACTAAAAGATGAATCAAACAGTAAAACCTGATTCACAAGGGCTAACACAATGGCTCAGTTGTTAAGGGTATTTGCTGCTAAACTTGAAAACCCAAAGTTTGATCTCTGAGACCTACTGGTAAAAGGAAACACTCAACTCCCATAAATTGTCTTCTTTCCTGCATATGCACAGCATACACATATACATAAATGATAAAATGTTCTAATATGGAGAATCTATACAATGTAGTATTATTCACTAACCATGTAACAGACCCATGCATGCCATAGAAAGGTAAACCCTGAAAACATGGTGCTAAATCAAAGTTACAAAAGGACAAATACACCGATTCCATTCATGAGACACCTAAAGCAGGAGAGTTCACAAAGCAAGAAATAAGAACTAGAGGTAAAGAGGGGGAAAGTTGGGGCAAACAAGGTTTATTACTGAGTACAGAGCCTATCTGGAATTGGGAATGATTCTAGCAGAAGGTAGCGGTGATGAAAGCACAGTACTATGAGCGCATACTGAAATGCCACTCAACTGTACAGTTAAAAATGGTTAAGACTATGATTTTGTTGTGCTGATTAACACATTATAAAGGAAAAAAGTAAAGAAAGCAATTGAAAGATGGTTTAGCAGTTAAGAGCACTGTCTGCTCTTATAGAGAATCCAGATTCAGTTCCCAGCACCTACACGGCAGCTCACAACCATCCTTAACTCTAGTTTCAGGGGATCTAATGCTCTCTCCTGACTTGGGTAGGCACCAGGCAAACGCATGGTACACATATATATCTGCAGGCACTCACTCACACACATAAAACGAGTGAGTCTAAAAGACAGAAGTAGTGAAGGAGTGAAGACATACTTGCGCAAGGTGTTGTTGTTCTGGACTCTCTTCACCTCATCCTCCAGCTGCTGAATGCGTCTCAGGACATACATGTGCTGCTGTAACAAAACTCCCAGCCAGAGCTCATCCCAGAGCACAGTGACCCTACGTAGCTCTGCCACAAGCATTTGAACCTGCAGACACAACACATCCACATGGCTCACAAGGCAGCATCAAATCAGACACGGGTAATGCATATCTCATAAAAAACTCCTCGGAAGCGTATCAATATATATTAGTGAGACAAATTCTGATTATTCGTAAAGCTTTGGTTCTCTGATATGAATCCACTGAGATATTAACTTTAGGGTTTGGGGAGGAGGTTGTAATAAAACAAAACTAGTTTTTTTTTTTTTTAAAACAAACTAGTTTTTTGTACCTGTAAAACCATCGTTGGGTTGGCAGAGGACAGTTTATCTACAATTTTGCTGTAGCAATCCTGCATCATGGCCTGGTCTTCATTTAAACCACTTTTAGGTTCATCTTTGTTGCTATCCTGAGAAGCAGGAGGACTTCCTCCTTCACATTCAGAAACCAGCAGTTCTTCTCCTTGAATATTTCCAAGTAAAGTAGGGATCGCAGAGGAAAACTTATTTCCTACAGCAGGATGCAACAGGGATACATGCACACACTTGGTATGGAAAACAAGAATAATGTACTTCACAGTCATAGTGCTGTGCCCGATGCTAAAGATTATGGTGTTCTGCACTTTCACAAGCTGAGCTTTCACGTGTGTTTATAAATACTAACAGGGGAAAGCTAGAGGAAGATGGAAAGCAAACAAGAAGCCCTCCCCAGGCAGAGTGTAGAGTGGGGTCTATGCCTAGTTCCTGGTATATTGTAAAGAATAACAATAACATGCAAAACATGTATTAAAGACACACATTAGTTACTTCTTCAGTAAGTAGGAACCACTACCAAAAAAAAAAAAAAAATACATGCTCTCAACTAAGAAGACATCACCCAAAAAGACTTAAAATTTTCTAGTAAAATTAAGCAGCAATATTTTAGCTAGGCAAGGGAGTGCACATCTTTAACATGAGCACTCTGTGGTGCAACGCCAGTCTGTTCTACATTGAGCACCAGGCCACTAGGGTGAAACAGTGAGACTCTATCTTAAATAAGTAAAAGTATTTTAATGTTGCATACCTGAAGCCTGGGATTCACTGCTAAGTGATATGGTTCCTACTATTGCAGGATACAGGATGAGGTGTGGGGAATCTTGGGCCACACGGCAAAGGAGGTTACAAATACTCTGGCGCACATACACTTCAGGGTGGTTTAAGCGTGAGAAAAGCTGTGGAATAATTCCTTCAGGAGAAGAAGATAAAGTGATAAAAACCTGTGAACTTTGGGAATGCAAAAGGATAAAACCTGATGTATGTCAGCATCAGCACAGATATTAAGAAAGCCAAAGTTCTCCCCGTGGTAAGAAAGACCCATACAAAATCATTTTTGATTGCAAGTCTGCTTAGGGTAGAACTGTAACCACAGTCCAGAGCAATTTAAATATTGAACAATATGCTCAGCATATGTCTCAAAGAAGGTAGATGAGGTGACTGTGACTAAATTCTCCACTTATTTTCACCATCCTCTCCAAAACTGATTTCTGATAATAAAAAGCTTCAGCCTTTTAGCTTCTCAGTTCTCTACAAGGTGAGAGAAGAGATGTTCATGAGACATCAAACGGTCAAGTATCCTAAGAACTAGCCTGGCTATTCTCTAACATCTTCAAATAAGGAACATAGAGAAACTATTTCAATCCCACTCAGAAACAGATTAATTAAAGAGAGCATTTTAATTTGGTCATTACCTCTCCATGGAGCAGTAGGGGTTGTCTCCAAGCCATGTTCCAGATACTGCCGGAGCTCCCCAGCATGCTTCACCAGCAGTCTGAGCAGTCGCAGGGTAGCCATCACAATCACATCATCAGTGCTCTGCTCTGCTCTGCGACTTAAGTGGAGTCTGGGGTCATCCTCATCTAACAGAATCTAAGTGAACAATTAAGGGATAAGGAAACCATTTCTGTTACTACTCCTTTTGTCTAAAGGAAAGAAATTAAAAATAATTTTCTTTAGAAAGACTGAGCCACCTACTTGTCCAGCGTTGAGCTTAAGGAAAGTAAAATATGCACTGCAAGATAGTTTGTACAGGCTGAAGATTCTATCTACAACTTTCCTCCACACTTTAATAACACCTTCAGTTGCATTTTCATCGAGTTCAGAAAGCCACGGGCAGCTTGATATTAACTGCCGCCAGATAACATCAACCATGTCATCTTCCTCATTATCTTCACTTTCTGTAATCTGAAGTGTTATATCTTCATCCTAAAGAAATATGAACATAGAATACTTCAGGTGAAACGGAAGAAAGATACACAATCAGATTACCACATGGAAAGATTGTTCTCATATACGATATACTGAATCCATTAGTAAGTGTCTCTATGATATACTTACTAACGCAGTCAATAAGGTTTGAAGTGTTTAGGCAAAATTTAAGACTTCTCATTTTCTGTATTTTAAATGCTTCTAAACTACAATATAATATTCTGTCTGTAGAAAAATGTGTTCAAAATATGTAAAAAAAACAGAATAAACACAACTCTATTTACAATATTGTAAATATACATTACAACAGCTTTAACAGAGATTCATGGGTACAATTTTAGAACAGAACTCAGTCAACAGAATTTAGCCTTGCATAAAACCCACACCTTTGAATGCTGCATCTGCATATTCAACAGCTACAGAACTACAGAACTTACAGGATACTTTGAGGAGGGGCAACACTGTGCAGTTCACCCAGTCCACTGTTTCCCATCTTAGCTAATTTATGGCAATCACCAGTGGCAGAGAATATTAGAACTCTTTGCCTACTAGCACATGCAAAGCCCTAGGTCTGTCCAATTCCCACACCCCAAGTCATTTAATTGATGTTAAACACACATAAAGAAGAATGGGGGGCGATGCCCCCCATGCAATGTCATACTTTAAAAGTACCCAGGTAGTCTTGTAAAGAGACATTTTCCGAAATTCTGGGGGAATTAAACCCACAGTCTCACTCACATACACTGTAAGTGTGCTTTTACCCTAAGTATACCACCAGTCCAAGAACCTAACTTCAGAACAGAAGATTAAGAGAAAGTAAATTTACACAAAAGGAACTTCACCTATTTTCATCAGAACCATAAAGAAATTGATTTCTCAAGAAATTTTAATCTTAGGAAAAAGATAAGTACATATCATCTTAAAATTTGAGAGATTTTATTTGCAACACAACTTAAGCCTCATTCACTATTTAATAAAGTAGCTAATTACTGATCCCAGTGGTGGTGGCCCACTCCTTTGATCCCAGCAGAGGCAGGCAGATCTCTGTGAGTTTGAGGCCAGCCTGGTCTACAGAGTGAGGTCCAGAACAGGCACCATATAGAGAAATACTGTCTCAAAAAAAAAAAAAACCCAAAACAAATAAATGTGGCCAATCTCCTAAAAAAAAAAAAATAAAGTTACAACAGGAATGTTGGCACTACTCCCCCCCAAAATCACGATATCATGTTTTCCTTGCCTGAATTCCTGCTGGCCGACATACAGCTTGTCCAAGAATACCATATATTCTCTCTTTCTCTTCTTCAGTTATAGTATCTGGAAGCAGATTTTGAACTTCAGATTTTTCTCTAGGCAACAGACGAACACCTTCTCCCTGACTATAAAAATAAACAAGTCATCAAGTATTTCAGGTACCAAAACACTCCAAAATCAGCATTATATATCTCCGTTTTGCAGTGTCTTACATCAACTGCACACTGAAACATACATACCTGGCATTGTCAACCACCTTTCTGCCCCACCTATAAGCCCAACTAGCCAATGCTGCCCAAGATTTGGCTACTTCTGGTGCCTGCACTGAAGACAGATGATACAACTGTCCCAAAATGAAGTCAGGTTCTCCAACTCCAATATGCACTGCCATGACAGAAAAAATAACAAGAACTCAGTGTTACATTCATAACTTCTAGTGGTGTTCCCATTAACATGTTAAGTCTTTATTAATTGTAAGCAAGTAATAAGTCCAATATATCACAGTACATAAATTGTTACGACCCAAATTTGGGTATTTGTTTTGCAGTGTGACTATATTAAAAGGCATCAGCTTATGTTATCATCTTGGACACACCCATGCCTATAATGACACTATCTTTAGCAATAGCTTAGGTGTTGGATGTGCTGTAGAAATGTCTTATATCCTGCTATTGAGTATTAGTCCCTCATGAATAGAACAATATTAAGCATTTGGTAAAAATAATGCACGGGTGATAAGCATACCATAGAGACCAACAGGGTAAACAGATCTTTACTTCCTTTCCACAGAAAGAAAACTGCTTGGTTTATTGAATTCATATGCCATGGTTTTAAGACATATCTCTTATGAATATAAAGAACTGTTTAATAGATACACTCGAAATATTTTTTTTAAAAAACTAGTGCAAACCAACAAAATACAATTTAAGTAATTTAAACCCTAAGCTTCTTCAAAACAAAAATGTAGGTGTATAAGAAATCAGTTTTCGCCGGGCGGCAGTGGCGCACGCCTTTAATCCCAGCACTCGGGAGGCAGAGGCAGGTGGATCTCTGTGAGTTCGAGACCAGCCTGGTCTACAAGAGCTAGTTCCAGGACAGGCTCCAAAGCTACAGAGAAACCCTGTCTCGAAAAACCAAAAAGAGAAATCAGTTTTCTCCAGAACTGATTAGGACGTAGGTCAGTAAAATAGTGTTTGCATAGCATGCATGAGGAATGGAGTCTACACGCGCGCGCGCGCGCACACACACACACACACACACACACACACACACACACACGATAGCGTATATGAGGCATGGAGTCTATACCCAGCAAAAAAAAAAAAAAAAAAAATTATAAAAAAACCACACAAGTAGACACGGTGCCAACTGCCTATAACTCAACATTTAAGATATTCAAAAGGGAAAGTTTTGATGTAGGTCAGTTACAATATGTAGAAAAAAAGATACTATCTCAAAAAAGAAACAGGTAGGTGTGGTGACATATTCTTTTAATTCCAGCAGTTGGGCATCAGAGGCAGGAAGATCTCTGTGAGTCTGAAGCCAGCCTGGCAGTACATAGCAACTTCCTGGCCAGCTAGACTATCTCAAAAAGAGAAAGGGAAAAAAAAAAAACAAACAAACAAACAGAAAGTGAGGATGCAGTTCAGTACTATTAACTCCTGCCTAGCATGCCAAAGACCCTGGATACAATTTCCAGCATCCTCCTCTCTTCAAACAAAACAAGAAGGAAAGAAGAAAAAACAAAAGCAATAAATTTTGTTTAGATTAACCAGTCATCCTTTGTGGTCAAGTAACTTTGCTAGTATCAGACACAGTAAGAAACTTGAGTCTTTCTATGCTCCAACAAGCTATGTATCTATTGCGCCATTTACTCTTTCATGATTCAAGGCAAAAATACCCCTCTAAGTCAGGAAAGGAACTTACATCTGAAAAGCTGGATATACATTAAATACTAGTTACTGCCAATGTGCTGTATTTTTGTAATTGGATTTTTTGTGACAAAATACAGCTAGCATAACATTGATTATAACTTATAAAATTATTATTTTTAAAGCTAAAAAAAATAAAATTGTACCTGTAGATTCACTCTCAATTCGAGGGTGTTCTTCTCCCACTGTATTAGCAGATGGCAGCTCTATTAGAGCAAGTATATTTCTAGACAAAGTAGAAAGGCCTGGAAAGTTCTGCTGCTGCTGCTGAGCTCTGTACACCTGTCTCAGCTGTCCTGAAATCTCTTTCCATTCTGCTTGGATCCATTTAGCCAGAGTCAGAATTGACTTGGCCACAGCATACTCAGCTTTCGCAGACTTGCAAAAGGATATGGCACAAGAACTCAACATTTCCATTGCGTGTGTTGATTGGCCTATAGAAAAACAGACATACACATACAAAACCACTGATTTATTTACCCTTAATAGTAGAATAAATTATTTCAAGATTAAACAATTATTTATTTAGCTGTTTAATTTGTTTTTATTTTTAAAAACATGAATTAGGGACTAGAGACATGGGTCCAGGGGTTAAGAGTAGCCGCTGCTCTTGCAGAAACCCAGGCTCAGTTTCCAGCACCCAGATCAGGTAGCTTACAACCTCATGCAACTCTAGTTCCAGGAGATCCAAACACCCCATTCTGGCTTTTCTGGGTACCAGCCACATATGTGATGCATATATGTACATGCAGGTATTCACACTTTAAAATAACAGAATTAAGATTAAAATAAATAAAATATGATAAAGTCAGCCAGGCATGATGACACATGCCTTATGAGGTAGAGGCCAGCCTGGCTGACTCTACTGTTCAGATCGGCTAAGAGAGTTAGACCTTGTCATAGTAACAATAAAAAAATTCAGGGGCTGGGAAGACGGATCACTGGGTTAAAAATGCTTGTAATGTAAGCATTAAGGATGATAGTTTGAGTCCCCAGAATTCACGGAAATGCTGAGTAGACACGAAAGACTATAAATGCAGCACTCAGAGAAGGGTTAGCGGAGATATACAGAACAAGTTGGCTAGTAAGGCTACCCTAACCAAGTGAGTTCTGGGTTCAAGTGAAAAAACCTTGCCTCAGTAGATGAGATGGGTATCAATTAAGGACACCCATTGTCAACCTCTAGCCTACAAACATACATGAACACAGATGTGAACCTGCACTCACATGTGTGCTTTCATATATACAAATAAGCAGGCACACGACACTTGCAAAAAAGGAAAATAAATGAATCCAGGGATAATCAATGATCTTTGAAAACATGTCTTACTGAAGGACACTGATCTATAAAAGCTGTAAATAATTTTATTTTCTAAAATACTTCTTACATTACACACAGACAGTTGCATTCAGTTTTCCTTATATGCTTTTACTAACCTGCTGTATATAACAACTTGGTTTTTTCAATATCAAGCTCAGGCCCCCATTTTTCGTCTACTTGACCTTGAGTGGACAGTTTTTTAAAATGCTGGACTAGGTCCTGGGCAGTGGTTGTCTTTCCCAGCTGAACCTCGCTGCACTGTGCCAGCAGTCTTGTTGCCAATGACACATTCCCCCGTTTTCTAGCAAATTTTGCTGCCGTCAGACCTAATTCCATGAGATGACTTCTAATTGGTACTGTTTGTTCTGGGAAAAAAAAAAGTTTCATTAATTCCCGAGTCACTAACTCCAGACTCTGTTCCCTAAGCATACCCTTCCTCACCACCTTTCCAAAGAGAGCTAATCTTCAAAACCCAACAAGTAGCACAGTGCATGGCTTAAAACAGTATTAGAATGAAGGGACACAACCAAGAAGAGCAGAGTGAAAATCATTCTCCAGAAGAAATTAACGTTGTAACATCTGAACTGTTACAAGAGCCTAGGTCAGAGGCTGGAGAGACAACCTCTCAGTTTAGAGCTCCTGCTCTTGCAGAGGGTTCCCAGCACCCACTTGATGGCTCACAACTGCCTGTAACACCAGTTCAAGAGGATACAGCACCCTCTTCTGGTCTCTAGGCACAAATGGAGTACATATACACAAAATCAGGCAAATTCTTATGCACAAAATAAAAATAAATTTGGTTGAAGCAACAAGGGAAATAAGTAACACCAATGTTTATAGCAGCTTCATACTTAGCTACCAAAATAGAAGAACCAAGAACAAATGGGAAAAAAAACAAATGGTGGCACATCCATACAGTGGAATATTACTAACAATAAAAAAGACCACTGTGCTTAGTTAACATCAGAGAACCTTGAAAATATCATGTAAGCTAGCGATGCCAGATATGAGAGGATGTAGCCTAATTCCATTTATGTGAAAACATCAGCAAACATAAGTCTAATTTACAGGAATAGGAAGCAAATCATCCTGAGACAGGGACAATGTTAGTAACCTGAAAAAAGAGACATGGGACTTTCTAGGGTTAAGAGAAATGTTCTCCATCCTGTCTATACTGGTGGGTACATAGAGGTAGATAGGAAAAAACAAACCAAACTGCATACTTAAATGTATAATTTATATCTCAGTAAAGTTAACTTTAAGAAAAAGAAAACGGAGCCAGGTGGTGGTGGTGGTGCACGCCTTTAATTCCAGCACTTGGAAGGCAGAGGCAGGCAGATATGTGAGTTCGAGGCCAGCCTAGTCTACAAGAGCTAGTTTCAGGACAGGCTCCAACACTAGAGAAACCCTGTCTCAAAAGCAAGAAAAGAAAATGGGCCCAATATGCTTTTAATCCCAGCATTTGAAAGAAAGGGGCAGGTGGGTCTCTGTGAGTTTGCGGTCAGCCTGGTCTACACAGTAAGTTTTAGGGCAGCCACGGTTATGTAAAGAATGAGAAAGAGAAAGAGATAGTTACCTTTAATTTTCTCTAACAAATGATTCTGGTACATGGTGTATCTCAATGCCTGCATCCAAGGCCGCACATCATGTTGTTTACATGAGCGAAGAGCATCACTAAAGAGTGGGATAAGACAGTCCTGGAAGCAGAGAGACAATAGACTCGTATAAAACAGTCTCTTCTAATAAGCTCAAGATAGACTACATAGTCTAACTTCTCTATAACCTTCCAACCTGTGCTGAAGTAAATGAGAATGGCCCCCAAAGGCACGTGTATTTGAATACTTGGTCCCCAGTTGGTAGAACTATTTTGGAAAAATTAGAAGATGTGGTCTTGTTGAAGGAGTCAATTGGGACAGATTTTGAGGTTTCAAAGGACATTCAGTGTTTCTTACTCTCTCTGCTTTCAATTTCAAGATCAAAATGTAAGGTCTCAGGTGCCATGCCTTTGGTCTGATATCCTGAACTTAACCCTTTGAAACTGTATGCCCAAATCAAACACTTTCTTTTATGAGATGCCTTGGTAAGAATATGTCATCGGAGCAATAAAAAAGAAACTAAGACACACCTAAACAGAAAACCTTTGTTTTAATAAATAAACTCAGAATATTAAGTATAATTTGTCAATATATTTACTAATAAAGTGCATCTGTGAAAACATTTTGGTTTACTCTAAACCAAAATTGCAGAAAAAGCATTAAATTATTGATTCTATAATTATTAAAGATTGCAAGTTCTTTGCAAAGGTTCTCTTTTTGGTTGAAGTTTACTCTATTAAGAAAGAGAAAGGGTGTAAGTGAAATCCAAAATTTACATAAACGAAAAACCAAGATTCAACAATTAATCAAAACCTTAGATTCTTCCATCTGTCCTATACCACCTCAAATGAAAATCTGTCTAGAAATACATTTTAGATTTGAGTTCACCAGCTTACCCAATTACAAATTCTACTTTAAAAACTGAGAAAATGAGGTCTTTTATCTATGCTAATATTTTAACACTCATAGAGAATACTTACAAAAAAAATATACTTCAGGACTAGAGAGATGGCTCTGTTGTTAAGAGCACTTGTTACTCTTTCAAAGGACCAAGGTTCAACTCCCAGCACCCACATGGTGACTCACATTCATTTGTAACTCCAGCCCTAGGGGATCTAATGCCTTCTTCTGGCTTCTAGGGGCACCAGACATGCAAGTGGTGCACAGACACATACACGCAAAACAACCAACCGTACACATATACTCAACTAAGGAATTTTAAAGAACACACACACACACACACACACACACACACACACACACACACACATCTACACACCTCTGTTGACAGTCTATTAGAAACCGTGTTCTCGAGAGCAGACGAGCAGTACAACTGCAGGGTACTCAGCACTGGCAAGGATTGTGACACTGTTAGCGTAGACAGTCTTAGTGGTCCAATAGCTATGCGTGAGGTTTGCTTCAAGTACTTTACCACGTTTCTGAAAGAACATATTTGCTGTCAATTAATTAACAAGATTCTTCATTTTGTAACCACTAATATGAAGTGGCTAAGGCACTACCATTTGGCATCAAAAAAAAAAAAAAAAATCAGGGGTCACAGCAAGGAAAGCAGTCTGCTCTATATTAGATTATGAGCAAAACAAGACGATTGCTTTCAGGGGTTTCTACACATCTGTAGTTTTAATTTTTTGCTGTTGCCTGACAATGTGTGCACTTCCGACTCACTCAGTTAAGGACTGCCATTTCTGATCTTGTTCCACATGGTTTAAAGCAGTTGCCAAAAAGACCGAGCTTCTCAACAGCTGGACTTCAATGGATTTCTGAAGCTCCCGTGGGTCTGGGCTGAGCATGTTAGGAAGCAGCTTTTTCATATCTAAACAAGTTACATTGTATTGTTAATTTGTTCTTAATGTACAAAGGTATTAAAATATTTTGGCAATATTTAATAAAGTAATTATCATCAATGAATACCTTCTTTCTTTCCTTAAGGTCAGGTAGCTAGACATTTCAGATAGTGTAAATTTAATAACGTAAACTGCATTATTTAACATAAAATTATACCTCATGTCTCTAACAATCACCTGCCATTAAAGGTGCAAATACTGGTAAGAAATCTTTTTTACCCCTTCTTTTTACATTCAAAACTTGATTCTATAAAGGATGTAACCATTTCAGTGAGGTTTTCCTCCACTTCATGAAATTTAATCTCACATTTTTATTTATTTAATGGTGTGCACTGTGTGTGCATCTGGAGGCCAGAAGTCAACCTTCAGTATCATTCCTCTAGTCCCATCCATCTTTTTTATCAGTCTCTCAATGGCCAGCCTACCCTGCTGCTCTAGCACTACACTTTTTGACAGATGCTATGGACTGAACTCAGCTCCTCATGTTTGTATGGCAAATAGTTTAGTGACTGAGATAGCTCCTCAATCCTAAGCTTACTGGTATATATTTAACTAATTAATTATATACCATATAATAACTACATACCATACCAACTAATAACTATAGCCAAATTCATTTATACCAGAAAAAAAACTAATTCTAAAACAAGTATGATTTTTTTAAGACTTGAAATTAAGTTCAGAGATAAGTACACTTCAACAGTGAGCACCTTATATAAGAAACCAAAACTGTCAGGTATGGTGGAATCTGTCTTTAACCCTAGCACTCAGAAAGCAAACATAGCAGGACCTATAAATTCAGGCCAAGTCTACATACTGAGTTCCAAAAGAACACAAAAAACAAAATCAAAGTTACAGATAGGAAAATTAGTTTTAAAATAAATGACTCACCTCTCTTTTAAAAAAAAAATTGCACAATTTTTCTAAAATGTAAATGAAAAGGCTAATCACATGGAAACAATACTGCACATCTTGACCAACGGTGAGCCAACAGTGAAAGCCTTTATAGTCAAATACCCATAAAGAATGCACCTGGTTTGTTTTTACAGCTCCACAGAAGTACTTGAGAGCTTACATGTGCATCCTACTCTCCATGAGGCAAACCTCAATCTGCACAGCAGACCTCTGAATGCCTCAACAAGCAGTAATATACAGTAAGCTCAGAAAGATGAAAATTAAGGAAACTGTAGAGCCCAAACACTGCTTTGTGCTTTTTCAATTAAATGTCTACATCAATCTAAAAGTCTCAATGTCTTTAATTTTTGGTTGTTGTTTGTTTGTTTTGAGACAGGATTTCACTGGATAATGGCGAGAACTCAGAGGTCCGCCTGCCTCTGCCTTTAGAGTCCTGGGATTAAAGGTATGCGCCACCATTGCCAGTTTAATTTTAACTGAGCCAGTTTTTCATTTGCCTCATCAACTATTAATAGCACAATTTTAGTGAAATATGTTGCTTCATATAGTGTAGTACTCCAAATAAATATACAAGAACTTACAGGTTTCCTAGTAAAACAAAAACTATCCAAACTTTTAAGAAACTTGTCATGAAAAAAAAAAAAAAAAAAACTGTTCTCAAATACCTATTTTTTCTTTTGATCCTCCAGCAAGTAGATTAATATTTTCTCCTGGTAACAATTCCAATTGCTCAGTGCATTCAACAAACTCTCCAGACTCGAAGCTGCTTAGTGACCTGTAATTAAAATACCCATCAGCTTGTGTTAGACCTCACCAGCCCTGTGTAACCTGGGAACAATGGGAAGAACAAGCAGCAGAAGGGAGCAACTTTTCAAAGAAATGGATTTAGAAATACCATTTCATCTTGATGGGGCATTTCAATAAAGTCCTAGCCATGACCACCAGTTGAGCCTTCTCACCTCTGGATCTCCTTCCTCTTTTTATGAACCTGTTAACACACTGGCAGTAGATTCTACAAGTCTTCAATACTTGGTTTCTCCAAGCCACCTGCTGGCCTCTCTCCCCATGAAAAGCGTCCTATTGTCTCAGTTTTATACCGTAGTCCTGACTCTCACTGAGGCATCTCCCAAACATTTGTTTTTTTGTTTGTTTGTTTGTTTAAATGAAACTCATTTACCGTCCCTGAAAGAATTCCAACTATTTTCTTTTCTGCAATCATTTCCTATAGCTCTGACACTCCAGTGCCAAGATGAGAAGCCCCACTCATACAAGCTCCACATCTCTCCTCTGCCCCATCTCTACTAAAGATATCCCCCAACCAGGAGGAAGATTTATGTTCTCAACCTCTCTTTTCTATTTTTTTTCCCAGACAAGTTGGTTTGGAACTCACTTATGTAACTAAGGGTGTTTGTCCTGTTTCCATCTTTCTAGTGCTGGGATTACTGACTACACCACCACCTTTCACTGGGTCCCTTTTCTTATCACTAAGTCTGAAAGCAGCAATGGAAATATTCATCAGTTGGCTTACCCCATTCCTACTCCAACTACAACAGTATCAACAGTTGCTTCTCAGGTTAGTTAAACACTGGTTGTTGATGATCTGTTCATATCCAACATCTATTATCTATCCTACTACAAGACCTTAGGCTTTCTGGCAGCATCCCCCCTCCGTGTCCCCACTGTACTCTACAGTTCTACGCTTTCAACTGCTGACAAGATATCCCCCCCCCCCCCCAAAAATAAACTTAAGACTTCAATTTCTTCTGACCGCATCCATTCTGCCACAGCTATCCTAAACTGTCTATAACTAACTTTAACTGTTTTCCTTGAGGCACAGAAAAGACAAGTAATCCTTTGTCAGGTTTTTTTTTCCTCCCATTTCTTCTCTTTCTATTTTCAAGAGTTAGAAGCAGTGTGTTTTGTCCTGCTATACTATACCCGATGCTTCCCACAAATTATGTGTTCAGTTACCAGGAAGACAAGGACAGTAAACCAACTCTGATGAGCTTTGCCCTTCCAGTCATGTGTCTGGAATGCAGTAAATCCGCAATTTTGAGATGCATAATTAAAGAGGAACAAAGAATATAACTTAGAGATATTCACAAACTCTCACCATTAAAACAAATTTTCTTTAAATATTTAACAGTACTTCAGAAACATAGCTGTCCTGTGTGAGCCTCTCTAAAGCAGTGCCTCTTTATATATAATTCTATCTTCCAACTAAGAAGATTCCTTCCTTACCCCACTGTTGGTTTCCTCTTATAAATATGACCAATTTTAGTATTTGCCACCACAGAGGAAGACTACTTATCAACAGAGCAGAGGACGCTGACTAGATGCAGCCATTACTTGATATAATTGAAATCAGCTTTCAGATTGAGTGAAGTGCTGCTGGTGTTCTTCTTCAATTCATGGACAGCATTCTGCCACTCCTGCACAGCAGCCCAATCCGCAATAGAGATGTAGCACTCGCAGGCCTTATTCCCTAGGTAATTGATAACTTCAGGGGAAGAATCAGTTGGTTTGGAGAGCACAGTTTTCCTGGATTCGCCTGAAAGGTATTTGATTAAGAAAGAAGACAGAAACTAAGAACTGTAAATATTTCATAAACCATAAACACCTGGAAAACATACACATTGAAACATAAGTTTACCTGGACAAATGCACTGTAACTATGACATTGTTAATATAAATGCTGAATGCTCACCATTTAGAGAGTGTTTGGGGCTGGCACTGTTACGTCCAGCATTAGCCAATGTGAGAACAGATTTGTCAAAGCTGGAGATGCAGCAATCAACACCTGTCATGGCACAAAGGTGCTCCTGGTACTCCACAGAGGCCTTTTCAAACCTTTAATACAAATTAAAGCAGTCTTATTTTTTTTTTATCATTCAAATGAAACTCCTTCTAAAAAAGAATTAATGGTGAGAGAATGAATTACTCGACAAACTGCACCTGGACAAAGCTATATGGAGGGGGAAATTTGATCTCTGCCTCATACCAAGACAGTATAAAACTAGTGGGCCCGCAGTGGTGGCTCAAGCCTTTAATCCCAAGCACTTGGGAGGCAGAGACAGGCAGATCTCAGTGAGTTCAAGGCCAGCCTGGTCTACAGAATGAGTTCCAGGACAACCAAGACTGTTACACAGAGAAACCCTGTCTTGAAAAACCAAAACCAAAACAGACAAACAAACAAGCAAAAAAAAAAAAAAAAAACAACAAAAAAAACAAACAAAAAAAAAAAACAAAAAAAAAACCACTAGCAAAAAATACTAAAAACTTTGATATACAACAATATTTCAAAAGTATGCCAAATAAGTATGTATTCACAAATAAGCAATGGTGTCCATTAAGAAAACTCAGGCCAGGTGGTGGTGGCGTACACCTTTAATCCCAACACTCAGGAGGCAGAGGCAGGCAGATCTACAGATCTGGATCTACGTGAGTTCAAGGCCAGCCTGATCTACAGAGTTAGTCCAGGGCAGGCTCCAAAGCTACACAGAGAAACCCTGCCTCAAAACAAACAGCAAAAGAAAAATGAGATTGTAGAAATTTTTTTTAGAATATTGGTGAGTAGAAAAGCCATGCAGCTCTGTAGATAGACTGTTGTTTCTACAGCAGAGGTTAAAAACTACCACACTTAGAAAATGTAGCTTTAGACACACCAAAATCTACAGACACCAGGTTATTTATCTTTCCAAATTTAAGTGGTTACCTCTTCCCAAATTCCTAAAAACTACTTAAACTTAAATGAGACATACATGCAATTGACAGAGTTGTGAGTAAACACTCCAGCAACAGACAGTATTACACCTGAATCAAATGTGGAAGGTTTTCAATCAAAAACCCTATTTAAAACCATCCATGAAACTGAAAGACCTTGTTTTCCAGTATGATTTCTCATAACCTCCTACTTAAGTGAGGCACTCATGTTATGGCTGCTAATAAACAAACAAATGAAAGATGCCCCCTACTGAAGTGATTATAGCAGGCTTCATATTCAAAATAGATAAAGCTATTTTCATGATTATATAATACAAAGGATTTGAAATAAAAATCCTATCATTCATTCCTTTCCTTCTAACTTACCTCCCTTCAGCCTGCTGAGCCACTGAGTTAATCCAGAGAAGGTTTTTACCAACAGCTGAAGATGACCAGACAGCAATTCCCTGTATAGCTTCAGGACAATGGAGCTCACACAGTGCTTCTACCACCATCATGATCGTTACTTCCAATTCATTCCCCTGGAAACAGCAGGCAGATTAGTCACAGACCTCGACACCACTAAAAAAATATCTACTGAACTTATAAACTATTGGCCACAACTTACATATTTAACAATTCCTTTCATGCTATTTAGCGTAATTAACTTAAAAAACATTTATTAAGGAATAAGTATTTTGTTGTTTTAGATTCCATTTATTTATTCTGAACCTAATTAAATTAAGAACTTCCCAAACACTCTAAGAATGTGATCCACATACAAATTTCTTACAATTAGTCCCAGTCTTTAAGAATAAAAAGTTCAGCCGGGCGGTGGTGGCACACGCCTTTAATCCCAGCACTCGGGAGGCAGAGGCAGGCAGATCTCTGTGAGTTCGAGGCCAGCCTGGTCTACAAGAGCTAGTTCCCGGACAGGCTCCAAAGCCACAGAGAAACCCTGTCTCAAAAAATCAAAAAAACCTACGTATAGCCCCAGCAGCACAGACATTAAGGGCATCATTGAATAAATGGGACCTCCTGAAGCTGAGCAGCTTCTGTAAGCAAAGGACACTGTCACTAAGACAAAAAGGCAGCCTACTGACTGGGAAAAGATCTTCACCAACCCTGCAACAGACAAAGGTCTGATCTCCAAAATATATAAGGAACTCAAGAGACTAGACTTTAAAATGCTAATTAACCCATTTAAAAAATGGGGCACTGAACTGAACAGAGAATTCTCAACAGACGAAGTTCGAATGGCCAAAAGACACTTAAGGGCATGCTCAACCTCCTTAGCAATCAGGGAAATGCAAATCAAAACAACGTTGAGATACCATCTTACACCTGTCAGAATGGCTAAAATCAAAAACACCAATGATAGCCTTTGCTGGAGAGGATGTGGAGTAAGGGGTACACTCATCCATTGCTGGTGGGAATGCAAACTTGTGCAACCGCTTTGGAAAGCAGTGTGGAGGTTTCTCAGGAAATTTGGGATCAACCTACCCCAGGACCCAGCAATCCCACTCTTGGGAATTTACCCAAGAGATGCCCAATCATATTACAAAAGCATTTGTTCAACTATGTTTATAGCAGCACTATTTGTAATAGCCAGAACCTGGAAACAATCTAGATGCCCTTCAGTGGAAGAATGGATGAAGAAAGTGTGGAATATATACATAATAGAGTACTACTCAGCGGTAAAAAACAATGACATCTTGAATTTTGCATGCAAATGGATGCAAATAGAAAACACCATCCTGAGTGAGGTAACCCAGGCCCAAAAAGATTAACATGGGATGTACTCACTCATAATTGGTTTCTAGCCATAAATAAAGGACATCGAGCCTATAATTCGTAAAAAAATCCTAGATAAGCTATATAAGAAGGTGAACCCAAAGAAAAACATATAGTTATCCTCCTGGATACTGGAAGTAGACAAGATTGCCGGACAAAAAATGGGAACATGGGGGTGGGGTGGGATGGGGGGAGGGGGGAATGGGGAGAGAAAAGTTTGAAGTGGAGGATGGGAAGAGCTTGGGGGAATAGGATGGTTGGGATATAGGAAAAGTGGATATGGGAACAAGGAATTATATATCTTAATTAAGGGAGCCATTCTAGGGTTGGCAGAGACTTGACTCTAGAGGGGTTCCCAGGTGCCCAGGAAGACACCCCCAGCTAGGTCCTTGGGCAGCTGAGGAGAGGGTGCCAGAAATGTACAGATCCTATTGCCATACTCATGAATATCTTGCATATCACCATAGAACCTTCACCTGGCATTGGATGGAGAAAATGACAGAGCCCCACATAGGAGCACCGGACTGAGATCCCAAGGTCCCGATGAGGAGCAAAAGGAGGGAGATTATGAGCAAGGAAGTCAGGACCGTGAAGAGTGTGTTTACCCATTGAGACGGTGGGACAGATCTAACGGGAGACCACCAAGTCCAGTTGGAATGGGACTGATAGAACAGGGGACCAAACCGGACTCTCTGAATGTGGCTGACGGCGGAGGAGGACTGAGATACCAAGGACAACGGCAATGAACATGACCTCTACAGCATGGACGGGCTCACTGTGAGCCTCGTCAGTTTGGTTGCTCACCTTCCTGGACTTAGGGGGGGCTGGGAGGACCTTGGACTTAACATAGTGAAGGGAACCCTGATGGCTCTTTGTCTTGGAGAGGGGTGGAGTGGTGGGGTTATGGGTGGAAGGGAGGGGAGGGAAGGGGGAGGAGATGGAAATTTTTAATAAAATAAAAAGAAATAAAAAGAATATAAAGTTCATATCTTTAACATTTTCTACGTAGAAAACAAATGACTGGGGAATCATTAGTTTTATAAGATATTGGATGAAGAGACTTGAGAAAGAACTAAAGTTAACTTATCTGTAGACTGAATTTCATCAGAGACCAAACCCAAATTTCTACAGCTAAAATGTATTCCCAATGACCTTACCTGAGATAGACTATTTGCTTTCATTTCAGTCAGTAAGTCAAAGCCATGTCTCACTGTCACAGCGGGCTGACCTGCCAACAACCCTACCCTCATGATGGAGAGGCGGATCCGAGTAAGCCAGTCTTGACAAGTCTGTCGATTGGTATAGAAAAAAGTCCTAATGACCTAAAATAAAAAAAAAATTAAAAAAAAAAGGAAAGAAGAAGTAAGTACTGGTTCAAATTATTGTGAAGATACCTTAAATACATATAAACTAAATACACATGGTTACTGTTTCACAATGACTATGTTACAAAGCACCACTATAATTCTATGGACACCAACCTTGGGGGGTGATGTTAACGCATTTGCACATCCCTCATAGGCATTATACATTAATTTCTCCAGGTTCTCCAGATACTGAAGCAGAAGAACAAGTCTAAGCTGATTGCTTCCATGGCCTTCATCATTATCTGCAGTGGTCCACTGACTAACATCCTGGTCAGGGTTTAGTGTGTGGGCTGCAAGACTTCTAATGATACCTAAAAACAAAGGCAGCAACACTATGAATCAGAGAAAACTCTTAATAAATCAATTTACAAATTATCCTGATTATATACTCATTAATTTAAAATAAAACAAAAACCAAAGATTAAATAATCTTTCATTTTGGGGGGAAAAAGTTTGTTCCATATAACCCTAAGCTTTTGAACAAAAACAGACATGCACATGGCAATACAGTTACATAATAAAACCTTCTTTTAAAGTCATATCTAGAACTAATTTAGTGAAGAGTACAGAAAAAAAAAACATCTGAAATCTACCAATTATAAAGCCAGAATTTCTGAAGTTAAAAGGCCTAGAAATTTATCTACATCACAACGTTTGAAGAATGCCAAATTAAATTGCTGGTTACCTTCAATTGTCTGGAACGTGTCCTGAGCTCTGCCCAGTGGGGTTCGCAACTTTGAAAGAACAGTGAACTGTGCAGCTTCCCAAATAGCCCACTGCCAAAGGACAGCATCTGTCTTTAGAAGATTGCGGGGAATTGTAGATTGGTCACGCTTATCCAGCCTCTGGCAGCTATAGAACAATCTTTCTAACCAATTGTCCTTCCTGGGAAAAGTAGTTTCATATGTAACAGACAATGACAACTTCATCTTAATAATCAAAACAAGTACAAGGGGAATGGGAATAGGGACCAATTTCATATCAAAAGAAGCCACTACACTTTAAAAAAACAGGCTGGAGTGTAATGAAACTGAATTACTGGCTACATTGCTCATAACTATTTGGCCTGCAGGTTACATTTCACTCACTACAACCGAACATCTTAACAATATCATCTCCAACCCTCCCTCCCTCCAAAGCATTCATGGCAATCAGATCAATCAACTGTCAATCACATTTCACCAGTGAAAGTCACAGTCCATTTCTGTTCCCACAAATGCTACCTTCAAAGCATTATCTATCTTCAAAGCTGGCAAAAATCATATGAGCCACCAAACAATGTTACCTTCCAAAGGGGCACACTGGATGAATGTTTTCTCAAATCTGGATGTAATTATCAGAAGAATCTTAGAACTACTGCTCTCTAATGAAATAATCAGAGCCTTACTTACCCTGTTCGGTGAGAGTTCCCATACAAAATGAAACTGATGACATCAGAAAAGTCCTGAGGGTGGAACGTGTTGCTTGGTGCTTTACTCATGTGGCTTCTCAATGCTAGAGAAATTTCCTGAATCTCTGTGTGATTGTTATTGCTGTTAACAAAAAAAGTCATCGTCATGAAAGATGTTTTAGAAGGAAGGTTAGCAGATTCAATAAATGGAGTACTGGAACTTCATTGGAAGCAAAAATAAAACCAAGGCTTAAAAATGGACAGAGGATGCTAGGAGTGGTGGTCCATGCCTTTACTAACAGTATTAAGGAAGCAGAAGCAGGCAGATCCCTGAGTGCAAGGCCAGCTTGGTATACATAGCAAATTCTAGATATGCCTATGGTTATGTAATGAGAACCTACCTTTAAAAAAAAAAAAGCAAAAGCTGGGTGTTAGTGCTAAATGCCTTTAATTCCAGCACTCAGAAGGCAGAGGCAGGCATGATTTACTGAGTAAGTTCTAAAACAACCAGGGCTGCAAATAAAAATCTTGTATCAAAAACCAAAACAAAAACAAAAAATAAGAGTGTGAGTGTATGTTATAATTTCACAATTTTAGAATCTTAAAGGTTCCCAAATTGTTAATGCAGAAGGCTGGAGAGATGGTTCAATGTTAAGAGTACTCAGTGCTCTTGTTGCTCTTCCAGATGACCTGAGTTCAATTCCCAGCACCCACACAGGTGACTCAACTACAGGGGACAGACACACTCACAAACAATCACAAAAAGTAAAAATAAAATCTTAAAAAAGACTGTTAGTGTATACCTGTAATTCCAGGATTTGGGAGGCAGGAAGATCCTGAGTTCAAGAACAGTTTGGGACTATCGTGCACTACAACATGAGATCTTGCCAATAATAATAACAATCATAATGATGATGATATTAAAATGAAAAAGGGAAAAGAGAGAGGGTACGTACTGGGAATGTAGTTCAGTCAGTGGAATGCTTGTCCAGCACAAACAAAGCCCTAGGTTTGCTCACAGACAGAATAAACTGAACACAGTGATGCACACCTACAATCCCAGCACTTTAAAGGAAGGCCAGAGAATCTAGAATTTAGGATTTTCCTTGGCTGTATAAAAAGTTGGAGGCTAGCTTGGAATAAGTGAAACCCTATCTCAAAAACAAAACAAATGCTCCAAAATCAACTTAATCAAAAGCCATAAAAGTTTATTCAACATCTTTGTCCTGCCTGACCTCAGCAGGCACCAGGCATACACATGGTGGTACAGAGAGAAACATACACACAAGGCAAAACACTCAGACACAAAACTAAAGAAAATAAGCCGGGCAGTGGTGGCGCACGCCTTTAATCCCAGCACTCGGGAGGCAGAGGCAGGCGGATCTCTGTGAGTTCGAGGCCAGCCTGGTCTACAGGAGCTAGTTCCAGGACAGGCTCCAAAGCCACAGAGAAACTGTCTCGAAAAAAAAAACAAACAAACAAACAAAAAAAAAGAAACAAAACAAAACAAAAAAATTTTAATTACTAAGTAATGGATTTGGGGTACTACATAAATTATTCTACCCTAATTATTAAAAGATGACAAAGATTACCAACAAAAAAAAAAATGTTTTCTGCTTCTAAGTCTCCAAAAATGTCCTCTGATATGTCTTTGATCACTAAGAAGTATCATGCAATATGTTAAATTAATGCACTAAACATGATGATTAATCTTTTACTATGGTAGACAATTACAAAGCAGTAAAAAACATAGCAAGCCAAAATAGTTATACCTTAGTACAACATCTAAAGGAATTGACTTCAGTAGCTTCCCAAAGGCCTGTCGAATACGAGTTCCACTATGGACAAGCTGAACACGGCAGACATCAACACACCTATGAAAAATAACAGATAAAGCAGGTGTGGTAGCATTCCCATGCCATTATAGCCAGAGCCAAAGACTCAGTCTCTAGTCCATACCTCTGCAGCAGATCATCTGGCAAGGAAGAGGACAGAGCATGGAGACTGCTGCATGCTTGCAAGCAAATATTCACATCTTCAACGAGAGCTATTATTAAAAAGGAAAAGTTACTTTCAGTTTGCACCTCTTAAAGTACATTTCAGTCAACATAACATTCTGAACCCATTCATTCTTCATTTACTCACTCACTCATCAAACAAGACGCACCTAGTACGGATTATACCCTACTCTTGCCTAGAAACCTCACTGAGAGAAACACCTAGGAAATTAATATTCAACAAAATTCAAGCTCATGGAATAAAGTTAAGGTTGAAAATTTGACAATTCAATTATTTTTCAAATAAAATAAAAATTAATCAAGACGACAATATATAGAGTTAAAATAGGAACTACTCACTTCATGGCAGAAGAGTGCTGCTGTAACTACCTTCTCCCATTAACCAATATTACCTTTTAAAGGGTAAACAAAATTAAAACATAGTAAGTCTCTTACTGTTGGCTAAAAGGCCTTTGGAAAATTTATGAAAAGATGGAAGGGAAAATAAAGGTGCGTATGTTTCAGACTTCTTCATTAATACAGCCACTTCCAAAGCCCATGTCATTAATAATTTCCTGAAACATAAAATAAACAGTTGGCTTTACATTTTAAAAAAAAAAAAAAAACACTTTCTTCTACCAGTTTTCATTTTATTTTTCAAACAGCACAAGTAAAAAAAAAAAAAAATGAAATAAATAAAAGGTGGAGCTGGAGAATCTGCAGTGGCTGAGTGCACAGTACCCTTGCAGAGGACTGATGTTCAGTTTCCAACACCCACACCAGCCAGCTCACAACAATCTGTTACTCCTGCGCCAGGGAAATCTAATACCACAAGCCTCCAAGAGTGCTGCCCTCACAGAGATACACAAAAATATACATATTTAAAAGTAAAATAAACCTACAAATAAAAAGCTAAGTCTAGAGAAATTTGTTTCTGCATCATGGTATTCTGTTTCTGAAAAGCAGCATGATGCCAGTGGAAAATGGCCCCAAAGTAGAGCCCAGCAGGGTACATAAAAATCAAGTAACAGAATCCAATCAGGTGCTTCACAGTGAAGCTGCAATCTAAATTTCTTAGCCTCAAATCACAAAGAATTAATAAACTTAGGAATTCAGTATTATTTTAAAAAATTATTTATGTACCTGGTGTCCTGGTTAAGATTATCTTTCTTTAGCAATATTCCCAAAAGATTTAATATAATTGAGAAATGTTTCTTTGTGGCTGTAGTTACAGTACTAATCACGGCACCATCAAATAAGGAAGGGGATGAAGAGCTAAGACTACTGGATATGAAGTGATCATGCCTGAAAGACAAAGTGGAGATCATCTTTTCAGCTGTCATTAAATGAAGACAACAAACTGAAGAAGCATTTCTTGTTTTTTTTTTCTTCTGAGGACCTGTGAGTACAGTACCTGGTACAATGGGAATACAGGGTGTACAACACTGCATACTGAATTGCTGGGAAGTGAACAGCTAGGTCACTATGCACAATCATCAGATTCTTACTCAGCAGTGCAAACACAGTTGGAGACAGTGCCCACATCTGCCAAGGGAAAAACAGACAAAGTATATTTGTGGCTCCCCCAAGACACACACAAGCATACACAAACAATCTACCTTCGGAATCAAGGGTGCTTAGACACTTAAAACCTAAAGCATAGGTCTAAAACTTGGAAATTATCTAGTACACAAAGCTGAGGTCTTCAGCTAACATTCCCTCAACTTAGGCTGAGTGGCATCGTCATAAGCCAGACAAAACAAGGAGTAGCTGGCTGCTTCTGATATTTCTTTACAAAGTGAGAACATAATAAAGTATAGCTCAATCATGCTATTTAAAACAAAAGCAACTAAACAGATGTACAACTAAATCTGGGGCAAATGGCCAGTTTGTTGATGCTTGTCTAGTTTAAGCAAAGTCCTTGATACAGTACTTTTTGTACTCTTTGATACAAAGCCTACATTTGCTCAACTTTAAGCATATTACAAATGGCAAGGTATCTTGTTCAATAACAAAGCCAGCAATCCTGCCTCTCTAAGCCTTTTCCACCTATTCCTTTTCCTCTAAGACACAATGCTCCATCTAACTACCTGACTCACCCATCGCTTTTTCTCAAAATAAAACTTAGGTGTATTAAGAAGAGAGTTTCCCACAAGATTCATATGTAAGGAGAAAGTATCATAGAGGAAGGGGCATCTATGAGAGAGCCTGGATACTCTGAGCATACACAAGCTAAAGAAAGTAAGCATGAACATCGAGTCTTAGAAAACATTATCGTTTAATACAGAACATTCCTCTCTCCTTAAATTATTGTTTCTGTGTGGTTCAATAGAAAGAAGAAATATATAAACTAGTACAGTAATTAAAAATCAAAAGGATGTAGCCAGATTTATTAGTACAAGTCTCTAATTCCAATACTTGAGAGGCAAAGGCAGAAGTGTGGGAAGACAAGTCATAGCTAACTCAAAAGGGGAGGGGGTGTTAGTGATGCCACTTCAAATTTATTATTATACCATTTGATTTTTTATGATACTGGGATTGAATCCAAACACTCTGCCACTTAGTTACATACCCAATCCTCTCCCTCCCTCACACACCCAGTATGCTTCTGTATATATAGATGTTTTCATTAAGACATTTTCATTCATATACATAATGTATTTTGATCACATCTGCACCTATCCAATTACCCTATGGTCCCATGCATTCCCACTAAACACTTTCTTAAACTCAAACCGTGTTTAAGAAACCGTGTGTCTGTTTTTTAAGATTTAACAAATTTATTCATATTGTTTATAGGAACATGAGCACCTTATCTAAGGATACACACACACACACAAATCTCTCTCCCCATCACTAACTATTAATTTTGTAATAAGAATTCCTAGAAGGGATAAAGAACTTTTCATTTTTTGACAGAGTCTCACTGTGTGGACTAATACCTAATTGCAGGCTGGTCTAGAACTGGCAGTTCTTCTGTCTCCACCCTGTAGGTGCTCAGACTATAAGCATGTACTACCACATCTGGCTGAAAATTTTCCCATTTAGTTTTTATTATTATATTTATGATGGTGGTGGTGGTGGTGGTGGTGGTGGTGGTGGTGGTGGTGGTGGTGGTGGTGGTGGTGGTGGTGGTGGTGTGTGTGTGTGTGTATGTGTACACGCATGCTAGATTTCAAGTTACAAGCTATTGTGAGCAGCCTGACAAGAGTTCCAGGTCCTCTTTTGAAGTTGGGGGGAAAAAAAGTGGTATTTTTTCTTCCAAAAAAAAAAGACAAAGAAAAAAGAAAATGTGAGTCTGGGCTGAGAAGCTGGCACAGTGGGTAAAGCACTTGCAAGCACAAGGACATGAGTTCAAACTACCAACACCCACATAAAGTAGGCACAAATCTGTAATCCCAGCCCTCAAGAGACAGACAAACAGAAACCTGGAGCTCACTGGACTAACTAGCTGAATTAGTGATGCACAAATTCAATGAAAGACCGTATCTCAAAAAATAAGATGGGGAGCAATTAAAGAAAGTACTAAATGTTGAACTCTGTCCCCAACCCACAAATAAAATATGAGGTTATGAATGGACATGGTGGTACATGCCTATAACCTCAGCACTTAATCTGGCCTATATAGACTCTATTACAAAAACAAAAAAGAGAAACAAAAAGAAAACAAGATAGCAAAGGGTGAAGAGGGCTTAACCATGGATGGTCTTTATGGCTAGGAGTGGTGGCATATTCCAATAATCCCAGTCAGTACTCAGGAGGCTAAAGCTAGAACACAATGAGTTCAAGGCCAACCTATGCCACACAGGAGATCCCTGCCTCAAAACCAGAAATAACACTAAATGCATAAATAACAAATCTTTACAATTAAAGACTCACCCCAATTAATGAGTTTTTGGCATTTCCAATTGTTGTCAGGGCACTGAGATCAAATATAACTACAAAGTTGGCGTTGTCAACATTGAACACATGATTCTGAAAAGCCTCGTGTTTAATCTCAGAACAGGCGTCAGGGAGCTGGAGACTGTGTAGCAGATTGTTTAGTGCACAAGTCATTTCTCCCAAAATTAATTTATAGGCAGTCTCCAGAACAGGAATATTCTTCAAGCTGAGCACTGCTTGATAAACAGCATGGGCCACAGCAACAACCTACAAAAGAAAATTTCAGTAAAGTGGTTAAAAATCACTCTATGTAGCATGCTAGGGAGATCACCATGCAAGATTTAGATACTCACAGTCCGTTAACACCCAAAAGGTTCATTTTACAAGACCAACTGTAGATAACATATATATTAGTGAGCTTTTTACAAAGCTCTATGGACTTATTATAAAGAATGCTCTAAAAGCTGCTAATGTGAAACTTCACAAGAAACATTGCAGGCTTTTTATTGTTGCTGTATTTTTAAATCAATACCAACACATATACAACAGCAGTTTAAACTTGACTCCCCCCATCTAGCTAAGTCTATAGTCAATTCGGAGTGTCTGCTGATTAATAACTAGTAATTTTTATTTTTAATACATGTAATACTTCTGAATTTATAATTTTAGAAATAAATCTGCCTATTTGCTTTTATAAAAATTTACCAAAACCGAGTTAATAAAAGTAAATTATGGATACTTTTAAAAAGTTATAAGGTACCTCAATCAAGAAGGTGCTAGTATGATAACCAGTATTAACCTAAAGCATTCACTGTAATTCCTTTATATTTAATATCAAGCATCATTTCATACTGACATAGTCCAGTAAGTAAGCCCCACTTTTCAATGCCAGAAGTAATTCACTTGTTATCCATATATTACTTACCTCTTTTTCTTTATGGTATCGTAAAAATAGCAGTTTAGATGATGGTATAAAAAGCTTTTCTACAAACGATGACGGTAGTTTTGTATTTATCTGCTCAACAATCTAAAAGAACAAAATTTTAAAATAAGCTTACTTAAGTTACAAAAAGGCAAGGAAGAACCTTAAATGCACATTACAAAGTGAAAAAATGTCAATATAAAAGGATTACATAGTTGGCAATTCTTTAAAAAAAAAAAAAAAAGGCAAAACAATGAGGACAGTAGAAGGACCAGGAGTTCTTTAAAATACTAAAATTGGATAAACTGCCAGGAGGAGGCAATTAACAGCCTACACAAAGCAGACAGGACAAGCATTTCTAACTACAGGAGCTAAGTATTAAGTATAAAAATTGACTATTTCATTATATTTTAAAGAAAGCAGTTATGTACAGTTAATATATTAAGAAAAAAGAAAAAAGGGGGCTGGAGAGATGGCTCAGAGGTTAAGAGCACTGACTGCTCCTCCAGAGGTCCTGAGTTCAATTCCCAGCAACCACATGGTGGCTCACAGCCATCTATAATGAGATCTGGTGCCCTCTTCTGGCATGCAAGCATACATGGAAGGAATGTTGTATATAATAAATAAATCTTTTAAAAAAAAAAAAGAAAAGAAAAGAAAAAAGAAAAAAGAAATTTAAAAAGAATCATACAAGTTTTTTCTAATAAATAAAATTTTAGCAGGTTTTTGAAAGTAGTCAAGTACCTTCTCCCATACAAGTGATTCTCCAGTAATCAACACAGGATCAGAGAATGAAGAGTCAAGTGAGCTCAAACACTAAAGGCAATTTGATATTAGAAAAAAAAAAGCATACTGGACTAGAAAGCTAAGAATTATCAATGGGATCTTAAAAAGATAAAAGCTTTCTTAAAACACATGAAGCAAAATTCTTTACATTCTTCCACATCAACTTAAAGACCTACATAAACAACAATTTAAAACAAAAGGAGTAGTTCACATACCAATGTGAGCAAATTCAAGACTGAGATGATATAATCGGTACCACAAGTCTGGCAATTCTCCAGTTGATCTAATCCATATGTAATGACCATGTCACAATGTATAGTCATGCTAGGATCCAAGCTGCCGAGCAAAACACCAACACACTCATTAGCAGCTGTCAACACAGCCTCAGAAAAAAACACTTGGTTTGCAGCCGTCACGCATCTCATTACTCTGTATAGAACCTGCAAATGGGGAAAACAAGCACCTTTTTAAACACAAGCTTCTCTACACCACTATTTGCTATTTAATGCAGCTTCAACTCAAAATTATCTGTCTAGTTAACAGTCTTATTGTTTGGGGGATTGTTTTCCCCGTTTGACTGAGATAGGGCAAAGGTTAATAACCCAGATTGCTTTACAGATGTGCACCTCCACATAGTTCACAGTTGGTTCTCTAATTCTTGGTAGCTAATACTATATACTTTAGTATATATAAATACTTTAATACTATATACAAAAAGATTTCGGCTAAAAAGTATTCCAAATTACTGTCTTGACAAGAAATGGAATTTGCCCCCCTTGAGTTCACTTATACTCTTCCTCTATTCCTAGAAATTATCAAATGGCTAAAGCTTAGTGTCTTTATAGTTATGATACACACAAGTTAGCCCACTGAGGAATGTCCTGCTCACATTTGCTTAAACACAGATCTTCGATTTTTTGTTGTTTATTTGGTTGTTTTTTTTGTTTGTTTGTATGCTTGTTTGTTTTAGTTTTGATTTTTCAAGTCAGGATTTCTTTGTAAAACAGTTCTGGCTGTCCTAGAATTCACTTTGTAGGCCAGGAAGGTCTCAAACTCAGATATCTGCCTGCTTCCTCCTTCCAAGTGCTGGGATTAAAGGCATGCACCACCACCACTCAGCTAGATCTTGGATTTTTAATAATCTTTTCAAAATAAATACTAAAGTTGCTTAAAGTTTGTGTATCAATGACCATCGTAGCCAGACATTCTACCACTGAGTCCTGGAAGTTGTTTCTCAAGATAAGAATTCCTGGTATGCACAATTCTATCATAAAAACCAAATAATTTCCAACACACACACACACACACACACACACACACACACACACAGAAATCATTAAGTTGTAACAATATTTACTTACTAAATTTCAAATAAGATCTTTTTTTAAAAATGGAAAAGTTCAAGCCAAAAAGTGTCACAAATCTTTTTAAAAAATATTTATTTATTTATTATGTATACAATATTCTGTCTGTATGTCTGCAGGCCAGATGGTTGTGAGCCACCATGTGGTTGCCCGGAATCGAACTCAGGACCTTTGGAAGAGCAGGCAATGCTCTTAACCACTGAGCCATCTCTCCAGCCCTTTTTTTTAAAAAAAAATATTTATTTATTATGTATACAATATTCTGTCTGTATGTCTGCAAGGCCAGATGGTTGTAAGCCACCATGTGGTTGCCAGGAATCGAACTCAGGACCTTTGGAAGAGCAGGCAATGCTCTTAACCACTGAGCCATCTCTCCAACCCTCAAAAATCTTTATCAATCAATAATACCCAGTGGATTGTCTTTAAGATCTGTATGTAAGTTTCATTAATGCTATTCACAAAAAAACCAAAATTAAAGGCCTTCATAACATATTTAAAATATAACTACTCTGGAAAAGTTTATGTTCCTTTCCTTTTGTTTTTTATTTGAGTTAACTGTCACTCTTTAAGCAGGAACTTTTTAAACAATAAAAAGGAAAAACAGAAATTAAGCCATTTTGAAGATTTCAATTATCAACACACAGGCTTAGTTTTATATATATCTGATACTTCTACTCTAATACACATCGACCTTACCAAGAATTACACAGTACTTTATTCATCTAGCAATGTGTCTAAAGTTATGCCCCTAAAAAGCCAGCACTGTACCTGAGCAGTAGCACACTTCAGTTATGAAGACTGTCTTTCCTCCTCACTCCAGAGCAAGGCTCAAGGCTCATTTCTCTCTGCTAAACTAGGCCATGCAATAACCACTCAGGTGTAGTAATTTGGTCATTTCTCATACCTGGCTTCAGGCTGATATTTTAAAATAGTAATTTTTTTACATCAAAGGCTGATTCCTGAGTTTCGTGTTGTCATGCTCAAAAAGAACGACCAGTTTTGTTTTCACTGCAGTAGCAGTCAGGGTGTTCATGCAAGGCAAAGGCTCTACTACAAACTTCACAATCAACCCAAGACAATAACTTCTGATGCTTTATAGTCTATTATTCTTTATTGTGTTAAAAACTAAAAGACTCAATTTTTTAAAAAAAATTAATATTATTTTTAAATTATATATTGAAAATAGTAAGAGTAAGTTGAGTAAAAAGTTCAGTGCTATATGAGGTGCAGATGAGAATAGAGTCTATGCAAGGCACTGGGTCCAACCTCCAGTACCAAAGAAAATAAAAATACATGGATCTGTGAAGGAACTCCTTAGAGAAATGTCAAGGGTGTGTAAAAATTTAGAATAGCCCTTTCTAGGTGAGGTGAGAATGTGAGGATGGTGGTTGATAAGCAGTCTTCCCTACTTTTCTAAGTAAGAAAGTAACCAGACACAAACACATTTACAAAAATGGTTAATATAGTTTACTGGGTACAGGAGGCCCTCATAATACAATCTAGTTTTTAAAAAGACACTTACATCTGTGACATATGCCTCGGTAATCGGTGGACCCCGAATTGGGCTAAAGCGCTCCCCAATGCTCCTCACCACAGTACTGAACACTCGGAGAAGTGCTGCCAGCTTTGGCAATGACACTGATGGAGGAGGAACATCTTCATCCACTGACTCCCCAGAGGCCACATGGCTGAGGTCCTAGATGTAAATATACAACATTCTTATTGAAATAGTAGTACACTGAAGGATTTGTTTTGGCTTTATTGCTATATGCTAGTAAACAGCAATCAAGACCAAGCCCTAGCACATACTAGGCAAGGGGTCTGTAGTGAGCTACATTCCAGTCCCTATTTCTTACAATTCCCCAACACTATTTTCGGATAAAAGTCTACTATGTTGACAAGGCTTCTGGGCTCCATCGATCCTCATATCTCACTCAGCCTCTGGAGTAGCAGAGACTTATCCAGTAAGTCTCCCAATTCTTAAAGTCACTTAACATTAGCAGTTTTCTTTTCCCCTTCCCCTTTTAAAATAGGGTCCTGCTGGTCTGGAACTCAGTATGTAGACCAGGATGGTCTCCAACACACAGATGTGCCTAACTCTGCCTCGCAGATCCTGGAGTTCAACCACACCTAGCCCTAGAAAAGATTACCAGTTAAGAGAAATCTTAGCCTAAAAGAGGAAACATAGGACTCCATATGCCTAAAGTTCTCTAACTAAACCATTCCACACAAACCCAGGTAATTATGGAAATGATCTACATCAATACAGTAGGTGTTAAAACATTCTTATGCACATATAATATACTGTTGCATAAGTACAAAATGCACAACATTTTGGCATTACAGAATTTGTTTTCTACTAAAAAATAATTCCATATAATTTCTGACCAAAAAATTAATAATATATTAATAGTATGCACTCCTCCAAAGGAAAGGGGTTAGAAATTTGAAGACCTACTATACTAAATGAAAGTTTAAGCTATACCCAAAGAGAATTAAGATTGGGTATTAGAACTAACATATTTCTATAAATAATTAAGTACCCCCCCAAAAAGGAGAAAGAGAAATAGTATTAAAATGCCTAAGGGAAGTGTCTCTACCTATGAAAATGGGTAGTTTTTGAAAGATTAATCTCTATGGGGAGGCCTGCATTCTACACGTCATGGGGGACAAAGGAAAAATGCGGAAATATAATATTCTATTCTTTCTTCCTGAAGAAAGCAAATAAAAATATCAGTGATAAAAGTGGTAAAATAGTGAACAAACTCTTACTGCCTCATAGTAGCAAAGAACTAAAGCAAATTCGGTGTGTGGGCCAGCCAAACAAGAACCACGGTACAGAAGACATGTAGACAAAAGGGCTGCAGTAGTGAAGCCAGGAGCAAGGGCAAAGGCTACATGCACGGAGCACCTTCAAAGCCACCACATTCACACACAACTGCACCAGTGGAGCAAAGTGAATGCTTGTCCTCCACAGCATGACATGAGAGCCTCGGCTACCCTAGGGCAGCATCTTTAGGGGTCTTTTTCATTTCTAAACTGCATTTATCTGCCCTATGGCAACAACAACAGAAGGGAATTAATTATGAGATTTGCCTTCAAAAAAATATCTGCTATCAAAAACATTTAAACTTTGCATAATATCAGATATGTATACATATATATAAAATAAATTTAAAAAACAATCTCAATGATCTTATTAATTTCTGTTTAAATGTCAGTCTTAATTATTTTTAAAATTAATCTAATTCTGTTTATTGTCTTTGAGAATAATTTGGCTTTTTACGACTTACCTCAGCATATGCCTCCATATCTTCAAGGAATTGACCAAGAAGAGTGGTAGAAAATGCAAGGTCAGCTACCCAAAATGGCTCCAAACTCTGCAACCACCCTTGACATCACGGAAGAAATTTTGAAATCAAAAGGGGGAAGGTAAAAAAAAAAAAGACAAAAACAAAAAGGCATGGGAGGGATTACCAAAAGTAAAAATGAGCCTTGCTTTCAAGCTATCTACTCTTAAAATATACCCTGTATCAAAACATTAGAGTTGCCACTAAAAAGCATGCTGGTGATTAATCAACCCTCTTAATGTTATAAAAATTGACATTCTACAGAAATCAGTATGTAAATCATGTATCTTTTTATACTGATTTAATATCTATAATGTCACCATACCCACAAACACCACCCCCACCCTAACACACACACACACACACAAAATTTAAAATGCCACCATGTACTATCAACCTAGTTTTCTATCCCAGGGTCATGACTAGTCACTAAGGATGTACATTTGGTTTCACAGCAGAAATGACACCATCCATTCTAACTGGCATACTCTTTCAAAAGTTAAGATTCAGAGAAGGAGAGAAACTGTACCATGTGAACAAGCAGGTGTGTGCAAACAAATTGAATTATCATTTGTTCTCTATCACAGATGACGATCTTCCAATTATTTCTGACTCATTTAATTAAAATGACCATAAAAGCAACAATAAAAACAACAAATGGGGTCTGAAGAGATAGCTCAGCCATTAAGAGCACTGACTGTTCTTCCAGAGGATCTGGGTTCAATTCCAGCACCCACATGGCAGTTCATAATTGTCTGTAACTCCAGTTCCAGGGTACCCAACACCCATGGTAAACTATTAAGGCACATTAAAAAAAAAAAAAAAAAAAAAAAAAGGCAAAATCTTCCATTCTACGTTACAGACAACTTCAGATACAGTCTTTAAATTCTCACTGAGTGTAACACTATAATATGGATTTCTCCTAACCCACTATTTACTACATAATTTTGCTTTGTAAAGATCAGAGCTACCCAATGATGCTCACTGATAAAAGCTAATTTATCTTCCTGAAGCAACCCTTTTTGCTAGAGCAGATCAACACTTCTTTGCACAGACTTACAGGATGACACAAGTTAGGACTTACCAGACACCTGCTGTGTGAGGGAGGGTTTCTGAGTATGATCTATGTGCCATCCAACTAATATATCAACTGTATCCTTGATGGAGACAAAAAGATGAGGCCAGTCATTTTAAGGTTTCATCAGTGAGATCACATCACATTAAAAGACCCTAGAAAAAGCTGTTCAATCTACCTGACATGGGAGTTGAAGAGGCAGGAGAAAAACTATAGTCATAACACTAAAGAAACATTTTCTCTTCTATATCAGAGGTATTAATATCAGGGGAAAAATGCAGCTGTTACTTTTTATAAAATATTATCACCATTGTCATCATCACCACTGTTGTGATATTACTGCACGAATAAACCCCTTTCCTCCAAAACATCACAGATTATATCCAAAAAGTCAAAAGCTTCTTTCCTATCTGATGACCCACTTCTTCATAGAATCATACCACCATGAGAGAACGGTGGGAATAAGAAACTCACCCTAAAATTGGTGCTGAAAATATGAGGGTAGCATCGAGCCACCAAAAGAATGCATTTAACACATTTGCAAAGTAATTCTGGTGTATCCACATTTTCAAGAATGGATTGTAGGCTGGTCATCACGAGCTGAAAAGCAAAGTTATAATCCTTAACATTTGACAATGTAGGGAGAAAACAGTTTCACTTCACAACTGATTATGAGACCAAATAAAATAAATTTTTTCAATAATGCATAAAATATAAAACTAAAAAAAGCACAAAATATTACATTATGTAAATATTTCATGTTCAGTATTTTCAAAAGAAAAATTCTATTGCTTTAATTTTTTAAAGTGTTCATTCATTATGTTAGGCTAAATATCAATACTGCTCTCTATTTTAATATCTATTAAGACTTTTCTTTTCTGATCAATTAACTTTAGGGGTGAAAAACATCTGTGCCCATTATTCATAGTAACTCTGTGGCTGTGACTGAATTTAAAGTACAAACATAAGATGCAACCAGACACGATGGTACATGCCTTTAATCCCAGCACTCAACAGGCAGAGGAAAGTAGATCTCTGAGAGTTCAAGGCTAGTCTAGGCCGCACAGAAAGCCAGCCGGAGATACATTAATTCTATCCACCAGCACCCCCCAAAAAGGTAAGATGTACTTGGGAAACTATATCCTTAAACATCTCAATTACTAAACAATTCATCATGTAGGGTAAAGCTAGGAACCCTGGCACAGGCCTATAGCCCCAACATTTGGGAGACTGGGGAAAAAATAAATAAACAAGAAAAGCCTGGGTTACAAACTGAGATCTTTTCTTAAAACATCAAAGAATGAAAAGGAATTTTTTTCAGAATAAATCTTAAGTAATTAATACTCTTTAAAGCAAAATTTATTTTATTCATTTTGTTTTTATCAAAATGATCTTAGAGAGTTAATTAGAATGGGATTCCTACATATGACATTCTGGCTTCTTTCCACTGAGTATATATAATGAAAATAGACCTATCACTTAACACAGCTGCTAAAAACCACTTTCCTCAGACAGAAAAGTTCTTTACGTACATACATACATACATACATGCATGTATGTATTACATACATACACGTGTACATGAACATACACAGGTGTGTAATAAAGGGTTATAATGTAGGGCTGCAGCTAAGAATACTTAATGTTCTTGAAGAGTACCTGGGTTCGACACTCACAAAAGAGCTCACAACTATCTGTAACTGTAAAAAAGGGATCTGATACTTTTTTATATCCTGTGCTGGCCCCACACAAGCAAATCTGCACATACAACACTCAGAAAACATAACATAAATTAATCATCTTAAAAGATAAAGCTAGAATTTTAAAGTCACCATTTTGTAGTAGCCAATGTTACAATCTGGACTCTTAGAAACTAAATCACTGAATGAAACATTACTAAAATATCAATACATCCAAAGATCAAGACATCAGACCCAGACTGCTCATTTGAAAGAGAAAAAAAGCTTAATAGTAAAATCTGATATCATTCCCTCAACCAGGGATCACTCTTCGAGTCCAACAGAGGGACAACCTGCTATCAGGTACCTGTAATGAACCCATCATGCATTCCTGATTTAAAAAAAAAAAAAAATGTTTCAGCTGACTTTAATCAGGAAGGTTCAGCCATTTAAAAACAGGGGGGGATGAGGAAGAAAGTAGCATGTATAATAAAATAAGGAGTGGGTATGGAAAACTATTATTGTAAGAAAAATTTAAAAAGCCAAGGGCAATACTTGAATCTTTAAAGGGATCCTGGGTCAGGGTAACCATAGATGCACATGGCACCTTAAGTGCAATTACGGACACTTGAACATTGTATGGGCCATAAAATGCTTTGTTAAGTGGATAATATTGCTGCTACAGAAGGGAACAGGCTTATTCTTCAGTGATATATACTGATACACTAACAGAGTGAACTGTCTATGTATTTAATTTATCTTCAAATACTTCCACAAAAGTGTTCATGTGAAAATAAAACAACTGTAAGGGATGGGGAGATGGTTCAGTTGGTGAAGTGCCTGTCATACAGCATGAAGACCTGGGTTCAATCACTAGCACCCAATAAAGGCCAGATGTGTTGACACATGTCTGTAACTCAAGCACTATGAGGGGAGAAAAACTTAGATAGGCAGACCAGGCAGTGAGAGACCCTGTCTCAAAAAACTAAGGTGGAAAGCAATAGAAAACACCCAACACTTACCTCTAGTCTCCACACATGTGCATACCACACATACTTCGACTACCAAAAATGATAAAGAAACCTGCAAGCTGGATATAGTAAGTACACCTTGTTCTTCCTGCATTTGGAAAGCTGACTCAATAGGATCATCATGAGTTTCAGGCCAATTTGGACTACAGAGTGAGATCTTGACTTACAAAACAAAAAGTGGGGCTGGAGAGACGGCTCAGAGGTTAAAAAGCACTGGCTGCTCTTCCAGAAGTCCTGAATTTAATTCCTAGCAACCACATAGTGGCTCACAACCATCTATAATGAGACCTGGAGCCATCTTCTGGTGTGCAGTCATGCATGCAAGCAGAACACTGGATACATAATAAATATATAAATCTTTAAAAAAAAAACTAGGAAAACTGAACATATTTTTAAAAAAATAAATAAAACAGGTGTTAGCAAAATGTGATTAAGCAGGGGGATCTTATCAAACTACGTCTATACATCTTCCTGTGGATTTGAAATCTTTCGAACTACAGTAAGGAATCAATTATATAAAAATGTGTAAAATCAGACCAATTTGCTGCTATGCTGTTTACATTTCCACGACAAAAACATGACATAAATGTTACTCTGATTAAACTGGAAAGTCAGATACAGTATATAGTCCTAGCATTCAGAAAGGTGAGACACTGGAGGACAGTTTATGCAACACAGTAAGAGCCTATCTCAAAAAGCCCTAACAAAACAAAACCCTAACTTGGGAATGAGCTTTTCCATATACCCAGACATTCAGAAGTGAAACAAAATTAAACAGAAGCTGGAATACATTCATAAATTAGTGTTTGCATTATTTAGATAAATAACTTTTGACTTAGCAAACCTAAAGCTTAGGGAAGTATGAGGGGGCGGAGAGGAAAAAAGATCTAGAAATTAGTTGTGATGTTTAGCTTTGTCTCTTTCAAAAACCGTGAGGGCCCCTCCGGCCCAACTCTTTGAGCCTAGTTCCTACTTTAAATCTGCAAGTCACTCTAGTATTAAGTAACTTCAAAGGAAAGCTTTTAAAACACAAACAGACAAAAATGCTTAAAATTAAATTACTTTAAACCTAACTTAACTCAAACTGCATTTCATTTGCCCAGTGCTGTGTCCAACAGTAGGCAGGTAAGCACCATCTTCCACTTTGTCCCCCACCTCACTCCACTCCATTACGGTCCCTGGCTCTCACCTGCATCACGGAGGAAAAGGCTTTCTTCTCCCCAACAGTCTCCAGCGCTCTGTAAGTGGCGCACAGGTAGAGCAGCTTCACTTCATCTTTAGCAGAAGAGCTAAATTTGCTAAAAATCCACTTGAAGATCTTCTCAGCCTCATAGCTCAGAGAAGCACAGAGAAGTCCAAGACAGCAAGCTCCCTCCTGCCTCAACTCCTGAAGCAACTTGCTACTGTGTTTATTTTAATGCAAACAAAACACATACAAAAGGCATTAGTTTTCAAAAGATGAAAGTAGGACACTTTTTTCCCCTGAGGAAGGGTTTCTCTGTGTAGCCTTGGCTGTCCTGGCTCTAGCTCTGTAGACCAGGCTGGACTCAAACTCACAGAGATCCACCTACCTCTGCATCCCGAGTGCTGGGATTAAAGGTGTGCTCAACAACCTCCCACCTTTTTTTTAAAGTATGACACTTTTTACAAAAGAATGTCTCCTATGTATTCAAGAATCCCTAAATGACTTTTCAAAGATCAAACTAAATAAAAAGGTAGAATTTAACCCATTCTACATACGTATCCTCTATATTCTCTAATGTTCAAAAGTCCCTCTGTCAGACATTAGATTTCTTTACAAAATCATTTACTAAGAAACACTAAAAAAGCTATGAAGTGCTAAAATTCAGGCTTCAAGTTCCACTTCTGATTCACAGAAAGAGGTAGCAAGAAAATATTAGAAAATGCACTACATTTGTAATAACACCCAACATGTAATGACTGTGAAGTAGATAAGCCACACAAACTTAAAGGGATAACAGTACTAAGTATAGCATTAAGAAATTAAGTAAAACCATCAGTGACCTGCTATTTCCAATACTGCTGTTCTTTGGAATCACTGAACATCTTTAAGAAACCTAGAGATGATTTAAAATATGAAGTTCACCTTTTCCTCTCCTCTCTTAAGCATTTAAAACTCCCTGGAACAGTAACTTTCATGCATGCTAGCTGGCATCAGTTCATTTCTTTTCTTAAACCAATGCTTTTAAGAAAGAATTCTATTCCAAAGTAGATTCCATTTGTACTCAACAAAAATTAACGAATAAATAACAGGTTAAGAATAGTATGAAGACTTAATGATATTCATAAATAAGGTCCAGGGTACATCATGCATATTTTAATTTCTACAATTACTTTCAAGGTCACCTAAATGTGACCATTATTAGTTACTTACCTTTCATTAAGCACATCATGGACAGCAGCCAAGATATTATCCAGCTGTTTAACTAGTACCTTAAAAAAATTATAAAAACTTCAGATTCCTATTTAAAAGCAGCACTGTATACTTTATCTTTCTATTTAGATATGATTATTCAGCATCTCAGTCTGTTTATTTGTTATTGCCAGTCATCAATCACATGAGGAGGGCATATTTCCCTTCAAGCTATAAAAGAAACTGACTCACAGGAAACAAGAGTTGTAATCATCAGCAAAATACAGTTAAGCTCATTTTAATTGAAAATTAAAATGGAATGATAAGGGGATGGAGAGGTAATAAAGGAACACAGTGACATACCAATGACAGAATCTAGGGGTGGAAGCACGAGCTTCACTGTACATCTTTTTACTTGCTATATATCAAAGTCTTTTATAATAAATTTTGAGGGGATGAGCTTGCTTTCTGCCTTACTACATGCCATTCTTACTAATTTTCTCCTGTATCAAGCTTTTAACATCAAAAAAATTACTTAAGAGTAACATAATAGTTTTTTCCTCTTAGTGAGACAGGGTTTCTCTGTATAGCTCTGGCTGTCCTGGAACTCACTTTGTAGACAAGGTTGGCCTCAACTCACAGAGATCCACCCACTTCTGCCTCCCAAGTGCCGGGATAAAAGGCATGCGCCATCACCACCCAGTGAGAAATATTTTCTAACTGCCTCTAAAAAAGGTCTCTTAAAGAGCTTTTCCATTTTTCCCATTATTATTAAAACAACATGTATATTCATGCACAAGTGCTCTTAGAGACCAGAAGTGTCCAATCACCTGGAGCTGATGTTATAGGCAATTGTGAGCTGGGAACCAAACTCAAGACCTGTGCAAAAGCAGTAGACACCCTTAATCTCAGTGCCATCTCTACAGCCCCAGTTTTTCCATTTCTTTAGCCCTGATTACTAGACCAGACTTACATGCATAAAACATGTACCCCATACTTCCACTTTATATATAAAAAACATAGAAATATGTTGTCCTGTCAAAGAAAACATCTATGAACAACAGGGTTATCCATCCACAAGCTAAATTATGTTTTTAAAAATGCACTTTATGAAAAAAGATGCCAAAGTGACTCCAACAATAGCCATCATAGATAAATGACACATTAGGAACAAAACATTAGCACCCTAACATAAGTACAGAGCTAAGGAAACTTCTTTTTTCCTAGAAGCAAACCATTTCTTGTCAAAACCCTCCCAACACAGAATCACCTTATGTACTCTAAAAACACTTAAGATCCTCAGCAACTCCAAGCACGTTTACTCACCAGTTTATTTTCTGGCTGCTGAATAAACTCCTTCAACTGCTTTACAGTAGCCAGTCTTCGGTCTCTGTCATCTTCCCGGGTGATCCTCCGAAGAAGATTCGACAGTCGAGACTCATCCGAGTACGACATCGATCGCTCTGTGAAGATAAACATTTCATGGCCCGCCTAGTAGACTAAAAATATGAAGCATATAGTTCAGGCATTCTGAAGTATTATCAAAACCCAGTGTACTGATTTCTCTTCTGTTAAGCTCTCTTTGTATCTATAGAAGAATGTCTAGACACAGTTACACAAACTCCAAAAAAACCCTTATCAAAAATAAAATGAGGGCTGGAGAGATGGCTCAGAGGTTAAGAGCACTGCCTGCTCTTCCAGAGGTCCTGAGTTCAATTCCCAGCAACCACAAGGTGACTCACAACCATCTATAATGAGATCTGGTGCCCTCTTCTGGTCTGGTGGCATACATGTAGACAGAACACTGTATACATAATAAATAAATATTTTAAAAAAATAAAAAAATTAAAATGAATGAAAAACACTCAGCAAAGTAAGCACCTCATTGAAGAAGACCAGATGAGGAAGAAAAAAAGAAAGGCATAGACCTTTTTTTTTTTTCCAGTTCCATTCCAAGCTGTTTTCAATATCTAGGTTAAAAAAAGGGGGGGGGGGGTGGCTGATACTTGCAGTCCCAACTACTCCTAACAATTCTGAGTCTACAAGTTTTTTAGATTAACCTGAGCAAAACAAGGAAGTCATCCCAAGAAAAACAAAACACAAAAACCAAGAAAGAAAGTGGGAATAGGCAATGACGACAAGCCCAGGATGATGTCTTTATGGTAAAAGGTCATGCTTCTATTTCTTACTGAAGCCCCTGCAGGAAACCTCTTCTTCATAGTATTATCATTTCTCTAGCACAAAGTTCAGGCGAACTGAAAGTACACATTCATTCTGATCAACATCTAACTACCACTTGCAGTGTGAACACCATGGCATCACCATTAAAGTAGCTCCAGAACCTTTCTTCCTTTTCTAGTTGCAAGCAGAGAACAAACACACCATCAGTGCTTGAGACTTCTGACATTCTAAATATGAAGGCTGCATTCTATTTTTATTTTAGAATAAAGGTATTTTACCTATGTGTATGCAAGTACACTGTGTATATCCCTGATACCCACAGAAGCCCAAAGAGGGCACCAGATTCCCTCAAAATGGACTTATAAGTGGTTATGAGGCACCAAGTGGGTGCTGGGAATTAAAACTGGGTCCTACTGAGCCACCACTCTAGCCCCCAGGACGTAAATATAAACAAAGTGATTTTAGCTAGCCATTGAGTGTGTAAACAACAAACCACACTTAACAGGGTGGTTATGTTTATGATCTAGCGAATAAAACTTGCTTTAAGATCAGAGTGCAGAGCTAAATTACAAGCTAGCCACAGAGATCAACCAGGCAGTGATAGCACACACCTTTAATCCCAGCAGAGGTAGATCTCTGTGAGTTCAAGGCCACCCTGGGCTACGTGAGCTGCTACACGAGATTAATCCAGTCCAAAAGTAAAACAGAGCCAGGCGGTGGTGGCTCACACCTTTAATCCCAGCACTCAGGTGGAGACAGAAAGGGATATGGCTGGGCGGAAAGAAGAATATAAGGCAGGAGGAGACAGGCGCTCAAGCTGAGGATTCATAGAGACAGGATCTTGTCCCCTTCAGTCTGGGGGGTTTAGTAGAAGTAAAAAGTGGCTGGCTCCTTTACTTCTCTGATCTTTCAGCATTTACCTTGATATCTGACTCCGGGTTTTTATTATTAAGACCAATTAGAATTCTCACTATATAACAGTGAGTTTCATTTCTCAATAAGTCTCAAAATGAACATTCAAGAAACTATGTCTGGAAGAAGGAAAAGGTTTTTTTTTTTTTTTTTTTTTTTTTTAACAAACCCATAGCCCACAAGGTAGGTCAATAAAGACAGAAAGGGAAAATACCATTACATAACCTGTGTTCTAATTTCTTCAACCACTAGCAAATAATCTCACAACTCAAGAGTATATGAAGAATAGAACTAGATGAAATAAACGTTAGAGTCACCTCCTATCTTCTATAAATCTTAAGTCTTGAAACTTCAAACGCTTTGAGGCAGTAGCAGAACCTTTAACATAGCCATTCTAACTCTGAAATTTCATCAAAAAAAATCAGTTTTTGTGTGTGTGTGCGTGAAAGAGATTTATTCATTTTATCTGCATGTATACATGTGTGTTATGTACGTTCTTGGTACCCACAGAAGTCAGAAGAGGGCCCCAAATCTCCTGGTTATGGAGTTACAGATGATTGTGAACCACCTTGCAGATATTAGAAATCAAACCCAGATATAAAAGCAACAAGTGCTCCTAATTACTGCACCATCCTCCAGACCAAGAAAGCAGTTTTTGAAAAGTTAAAAGTTAAGTTTTTGTTGTTGCTGTTTTGTTTTTCGAGACAAAGTTTTTGTTGTTTTTTGTTTTGTTTTTGCTGTGTAACCTTGGCTGTCCTGGAAACAGCTCTTTAGACCAAGCTGGCTTGGAGCTAAGAGCTCTGGCTGCCTCTGCCTCCCATATGCTGGGGTTAAGTAAGGCATGCACCACAACCACCCAATCTGTTAAATGCATGTTTTAAAAGTTTGGTATGTTTATAATACACACAAAATGTTCACTAAGGTACATATAAAACAAACTACTGTGCAAAAAGCAATTATATATACCATTTATATCAGAAACCTCAACTTTGTACACTGCTTTATCAATAAAATTTTACTACCCTTTAATAAAAGAAATACACATTATTTTTTAGGTTTTAGGGTTTTGTTTAGTCTGTTTTGAGGCAGGGTTTCTATATTATATAGCTCTGGCTGTCCTGGAATTCACTATGTAGACCAGGCTGGACTTGAACTCAGAGCTACACCTGCCTCTACCTCCCAAGTGCTGGGATTAAAGGGATGTACCACTACACCTGGGTGGAATACACATTATCTTTACTACCCTGAATGATTAAACATAAAGTGCAGTTATATTTAACTTTACGAAAAGGTCCAATCTGTATATAGGACTTACCATATCTACTACCAATTCAGAAACCCTTTAACATCTTACTCAAACTTGTAACATTTTTTATAAGCTGGCAATTCAGGGGAAATAGTATAAAATGCAGCCACCTGTATGCCTTACAACTTACAACTTACAACTGCACTCATGACCATGAGAAGTGAATGTGGTCAACACTGGTTTCAAGTCTTACCCTGTGATTTCCTCATGTCTTTGGTGGCTAACGCACGACTGCCATGCTGAACACTGGTAAACTCAGGGCTGGTCACATTGTTAACCCTCAGCTCTTGCCCCAACGACTTCCGACCATAAGTATTTTCCCCAGATCCTCCATTGACACTGTAGCCACCTGAAAAAAAAGTAAATGTTTACATTATCTTAACAGGGTCTTTTTTTTCACTCCCTCAACTAACAGTTCAGGATCTTACCCAATTACATACAGCCTAGGCTTTTCCCCTATCTTCCCTATGCTACTCGACTCCAAACCATTTTGATTCTTTCATTGGAATTAAAAAGAGAAACAAAAGTTAAATTCAGGCAGATTTTACATTCTGCTTAAGCACATTTTGGATGAATAAACAAGAGATAGTAGCCTGGGGAACCTCAAGTGTTACAAGTGGACAATACATTTAAACTATATGGTGACGTATATCTTTGATCTCAGCACTGGGGAGGCAGAGGCAGGCGGATCTCTGTGAGTTTTGAGGCCAGTCTGGACTACAGAGTGAGTTCCAGGACAGCCAAACATACATAGAGAAACCCCGTCTTGAAAAACCTAAATAAATAAATAAATGTAAAATGGACAAACTTTTGAAGTTTTCAAAAATACTGTATCTGATACCTATCTTTTCAATACATTAGAAAACGAATAGAGAGAAGGAGGGGGGAGAGAGAAAGTGACAGAGACCGACAGATAACTGGCAGAGGGAGAGAAGCCCATCTAAAACATTAACATGCTCCAGCAATAGAAAATAAATCTATCTATCTATCTATCTATCTATCTATCTATCTGTATGTATGTATGTAGCATTTATACCCTTTTCGTCATTCTGTATGTCGACATGGCCTCTGGTATCATCGTGCCTTTGCCGAGACACCACAGCTGAATTTGAAGGTTGCAGTCCATAAGAGGAAGAAACACCCCTATCTCTGGAAGAGGAGTATTTTAAAGTATCTGGGTCGGCTGATGCACTATCAGTTCTGGGGGGGAAAAAAGAGAAGAAAAAAAAAAGAAAAATTAATATTAGAGGTTTGAGCAAATATATTAATAGCCTAAGCTACACAGCGTCTCTCCCCTCTAACATTTATGTTCAGTCACAACTCTATCAAACACTCCACTGTATAGTAAGTCTTTCAACTAGGAAGAAACTGCCAACAGATTGCCTGCTGTTCATGCTCTCCTACTGAAGAGCCACCTGGATTACAGTGAACAACTCATGTTAATTTGCTCATTTAGTTAATTTACTTTTTTAGAGAAGAGTATGCATGCAGATGTATGCACATGTGTGGAGACTACAAATCTAGGTCAAGCTCTGCTTTGCTGGGACCTCAGGTACATCAATAAATTAAACTGGCTGGAAAGGGGAGGAAAAACTGCCTATCCCTGTTTTTCCTCAGCTGGTATTACAAACACAGCTACTACACCTAGTTTTTTTTATATGGGTGCTGGGGGTTCAATTCAAGCATTTTATGGACTGGGCCATCTCCCCAGCCCCAGGAGTTTACTGTCAGCATATCAAAGAGACTGGAATTCCCAAATTCCTTGTAAAGTTAGTACCTCATGGCAATGTCTACTGAACTCTCTCAACTTAGTCCTCTAATATCTGGCAAGAAAATACACACTGGTATTTGAAAAGCAAGTAGGCTATAAGAACATATCAACTAAAAGGAAGATCGTGCTTATGCTTGGCTATATTTTAATGCCTTACTGAAAAGAATGTCAATTAAACTTAGTTGAAAAGGATTAAAGTTAAATATTACATTTAACTATTTATTACAAGTGTCTCTCTCAGTAGGTGTATGTGTATATGTCCCACAAGTACCACAGCAAACATATAAAAGTTAGAAATGACCATTTGTGGCAGTCAGTTCTCACCTTCCACCATGCAGCTCCTAAGGACGGAACTGAGGTATCAGGCCTGGCAACAAGAGCACTTACACAATAAGTCTACTCACCAGCCCAGCAAACAAAATTAAGAGAAAAGGCAAAGTCTCAGAATTCCAGTCATGCTGAATCTGAAGGCTGGGGCCAGTAATGTAAATACTGTCAGAATAATACCTGACAAACAAGTAGTGAAGCACAAGACAAAAGCAGTATCTTATCCTACTACCAGCTCCAATTAGCACTATGCCTCAATGTCCTCAGTGAAATAAAAAAAAAAACAAAGCAAGCTACAAGACTTTTATGAATCTTATTCTTCTAGTTATCAATCATAAACTGTTAAGGAAATAAAATATCCTATTTTAGCATATGTTATTTTCTTGATTTTCCCCTGAGAAAAAAGAAATTCATTAAAAAAATAATAACAGTCATGAATGAATAGCAGCAATTTCTATATTCATTACAAATGTCTTCTGAGCTAGACTGGTGATGAAGATCTTCAATCTCAGCTACTCAGAGGTTGAAATCACAAGTTCAAAGCCAACCCTACGGCATTTTAGTGACATCCTGCCTCATAAAAATCTGATGGGTAGGGAAGGGCAGTTTAGAGCTCCTTGCGTACTACAAACAAGGTTCTACGTTTAGTACTCAGTTAACAGAACAAACTACCCAAATTCATGATCATTTCAGAAAGCCTTAGGCCATTGACAAAAATAGAATGAGCCTGTGTTCCTCTCTTATATGAGAAAAGGCAGCAGGATTTTTGCACACATGTTCCTTTTTTACTTTATTAATCCTGTTCCTGCCCCACCAACTGGACATCTTGGTCTATACTTTCTGCAATTCCTGATGATACAGAAAGCAGAACAGGTCCAATTAAACCTGAAACCATAACCAGAAAATCTGAGTCAATGCCATAACCTAACAACCTAAAACTGCTAAGGGTGAAATGTCTTCTTAAAGCATGCAGTTTGTGCCCTTACAGATAAAGCCAATTCTTCTAATGCAGAGAAATAAAATCCATGAAATAAAATACCTTGGGGGGAATAGTACTATTAAATGTGCACCTATAATCAACAAATGCATTATAATTGTTTCAAAAAAATACTGAAGGAAAGGAGTTTATGGGCTTCCATGCGGGGGGGGGGGGGAATAGGAGTAGGAGAGCTTTCACCTAATTCAACCTGAAAAAAAAATAACTTAGTAAATGCACAAATCAGATAAGCACATGACTAAGTCTAATATGCAAAACTCACCTACTGATGTTTACACATGCTGGCATTTCCGATTATTAAGCTCACATGTTGCCCAAACTATACTAACTGTACCACTTTCTAGTGAAAAAGCAGTAACATGAGACTCAGATCATGCAAGTTAAAAACATCTGGGCTGGGCTGGAGAGATGGCTCATTGGTTAAGAGCACTGCCTGCTTGTCTAAAGGTTCTGAGTTCAATTCTCAGCAACCACAGCCCCAGTGCAGTAAAGACACACAGTTCTTTGGTTTCCAGGCCTTTGTTTCTCTGTATAAAATGCAGATTGATACCTATCTAACATACAAGGCTGTTGTGAGGCTCACGAAAGGAAAAGAATACTTAACAAAAACATAGCTTGCATGGTACATTGAGAGTTATTATGGCCATAACTCAAAATGAACTCTAGTTTTCCAATCTAAAAGCATATAAACAGTCCATGAGCATATAAACGTAATCAAAAGTTTTTACACTAACTGTAAAGCAGCTTATGTTCATCAACAAAGAAATTAAGCAGTTTATTGCTATCAACAAGTTTCTAACTAACTAGGTTCATCTGATTTCACATTATGTTTACAAAACCATGAGTGATTTCCTAATTCATTAGAAACACAGGTTTTTAACTCCCAAGAGTTATGAACACTGAAATTTTTTCATCACAAAATTAGGTTTGAAAAAATGTAATAACAATTCAGTAGGCCAGAACCACTGCATCAGAGCCGTATCAAATGTTCTCCGGGTCAGGCACTTGGAATGCAAACTTGTATTTCCAGCCAGCATTAAATACATGTATTTTGAAGCAAAATGCACAAAATAGCTGAGCATTTATATGAAACAGCTACTTTTACAGTATCTAAACTGCTTATGTCTCAGAACTATGTTAGGTTGTTAGCACCAACAAGATAAGACCACCCCAGCCCAAAAAATAAACTGTTAAGAACAGAAGTAAGCACTATAGATGAAGCAAAGCACAAAACAGAAACTACAGATTTCAACTCCAGGAGGCAGGCATCAGTGTTAAGCAAGCTAGTTAGAAAGGCTGAAAGAGCTATCTACTAGAATTAGTGTTTCAATTTAGTGGAAAAAGAAAATTTATCTGTTAAACTAAGAATCCTAGTAAGGATCCAAAAATACTTCCACAGTCCCTTTAATACTCTAAAAATGTGGAGAGGAAAAAAAGAAGAAATGCATAAATTTCCCCAAAATGATCCAACTGAAGTTAAGCCTGATGTACATGCCACATGAGAGGTAAGTTTCTAAAGCTCATACCTCAAAAATCGCATACTGTGTAATGTGGAGCCTTTGTGGTGTTTTGCATCAAGTCAATCTGTAAGACAGCAGTTACAGTATTAGTGAAGACAGCGGGTTAAAACATTTGTTCAAACATGAAACAAATCTCACTCATGAGTTAAGTGCTTTTTCTTTAACTATGGCCACTGTAGGTTCAAATACTGAAGCAAAAATCACGATGGAAAGCCACTCTGACTTTGAGGACAAAAAGTCTTTAAGTGGCAATCAAAAAAAAAAAAAAAAGTGAGTACATAAGAGAATTTAAATGTTAACCGTAACATACAAATCCCATGTGAATACAGTTATTTTATTTACCTATACTCAAAATCGAGAAAATGTAATAAATCTAGGAGGTTATTCACTTCAGGTGACTCTAATCTTCAGCTCTCATACATCTGCCACTGGTTAAAGGGCAGTATCTCCTGGATGGATAGTCTTGTGGTCGGGCACCTATAAGCACTACATAGAACAACTCCCCTTCCCCCAAAAATCCACCTCTAGAAAGTATGATATTGGGAAAATTTCCTATGAAGAAGCATTTCCATAAATACCCTAAAATGACTTGATGCAAACAACACACCTAGTGGTGTCGCTGGAAAAAATCACTTTAAGCTGTTTTAAACCTGGACTGAAGAGATTTCACCCCCATAGTTAGACCTAATTCGTAATGGGTATAAACCAGGAAATGAGATTTGCCCTTAAGGCAATGACGTAAGAACAATGCAACAATGCTACTCAAAAAGCAGCTACGTGAGATGACAGAGCTCTCATATTGCTTAAAAATGATGTATGTACCTTTTAAACTTAAACCCAGTACTATTCCCATAATGTTTCTTACAGTTTCTTTTTATTGCTGTGATCCAAACAACCTGGGTAAGAAAGGGGTTATTTCATCTTACAACTCTCAGATCACATTCCATCACTGAGAGAAGTCAGGATAAGAACCCAAGGCAAGAACTGAAATAGAAACCATGACTATTTCCCATGGCTTCCTCAACCTCCAATTTAACAGCTTAGACAATCAGGACCACCTGCCCAGGGGTGGCACTGCCCACAGCGAGCTGAGTCCTTAAAGAAAATGTCCTACAGGTCAATCTGATGTGAGCATTTTCTCAATTGAGATTCCCTCTTCCCAAATGACTTTAGCTTGTGTCAATTTGACCAAATACTAACCAGGGCAGTCTTACTCACCTGAATTCAAACATGCTTTCATGAAGAAGAAGAAAGGACAAAAAGTCTGGGGCTTCAAGACTATCACTTTCACAATAGAAATAATGGTCCTAAGAGCAAGTCTAGGAATGAAAGATTTATTTGGGGGACTCAGATACTTTTTATTTTTATTCTACATGTATGAACGTTTAGCTTGCATATATCAATGTACACCCCATGCATACCAGGTGCCTGCAGAAGTCAGAAGAGGGTGTAAGATTCCCTGGAACTGGAGTTATACAGACGGCTGTGAGCCGCCATGTAAGTGCTGGGAATCAAACATGGGGTCCTCTGCAAGAGGACATGGGGTACTCTTCACCGCTTAGCCATCTCTCCAGCCCCTTCAGAGATTTATTTATACGATTTTGCATCAATTTTGCAATATTAAAAATGTAGTTAATACAATTTCTTGGTAAATGTTCCTTAGCTATCTAAGGATTAAGCGACTATAATACCAAATTTTAATTATTTAAAGTTCTGTTACCTATTTTATTATAAATCAAACTAAACTGTAGGCTTATGAAAAACAAAATTTACCAAAGGTGAAACTACAAAGATTTTCACCTTACCCAAAAGAAGTCGTGGCTTTTAGCTGTGGATTCTAGGCAGTAATCTCTAAAATCCTAGAATGTCATGCCTAGGAAGGCTCTTTTTTGTTTACCTGGGGACTCTGTAGAACAGTGTGACATACAGTAGAACCTTTGAGATACATAAATCAAACTCCAAAGGGCCGGAAACTAAAATAGTTATGTAAACAATTAGCTACAGAGCCTCAATAAAAACTCTCACAAACACAGGAGCAAGCATCCTGGTTGGGTACTGTTAAACATAGATACCAACAGGAAGTCACACCATCTGTAATTCTTCAAGAAAAGAACAATTGCAAGCTCCATGCCTGGAACCTTTCTGGACTCCCTCTGTCCTAAATATCCTTTGCTATTGTTAATATGAACACTTCGGTGGCAATATATTACAAGCCTGATATAAGAACTTCATTTGCAATTAGCATTAGAACTAAGGTTGGTATTAGAGACTATACTCCCTCTATCTGTACCTACATTAAAAAAAAAATCACTAAATATACTCTCACCCAAAAAATTCACAAAACTCTTCTAAAAACTTTTATTTTTTTACTAAAACACAATGTTATTTCAAAATTATAAATAAATCTGCATTAATTCTGCAATATTAAAAATGTAGTTAATACAATTTCTTGGCAAAAGTATAATTTTAGTAGCATCTTTACCAAATGTAGTGTGACTTTCAAGGAACTTCAAATACCCTATCTGTTGACCTCTAGTCCTATTAAACAGAAGGTGCAAACAAAGGTAATCACTTCAGAGGAAATTATTTTAGATTTGAACCTTTGTTTCATGAGAATAACTTCTTCAGAGAAAAGCCTAGTGAACTCCCTCCCATCAGTTCAGACTCCTTTAAGCTGCTGTATTCTATAAAAAGACCTTCGACGCTACTCCAGTTTACAGTACATTCACTCTATGAGCTAACACCATGAGCTCCTACGAAGAGCAGCAAACCTAAAGGTTCAAATATGAAATGCCCCAACGCGATCATGCTTTGTCCCCAGCTTGTAGACCTAATTTGAGATTACAGAGCCTTTAGAGAACAATGGTTCTCAGCATGTGGGCCACAACCCCTTTGGGGTCGAACAGCAGCCCTTTTGCTGGGGTTATATAAAACCATTGGGAAACACCGATATCTACATCCCAGATCTAAACAGTAGCAAAATTACAGTTATGAAGTAGCAATGAAATAATTTTATGGGGCTGGAGAGATGGCTCAGCGGTTAAGAGCACTGGCTGCTCTTCCAAAGGTTCTGAGTTCAATTCCCAGCAACCACATGGTGGCTCACAACCATCTGTAATGAGGTCTGGTGTCCTCTTCCGGCGTGCAGGCATACATGTAGGCAGAATATTGTATACGTAATAAATAAATAAATAAATAAATAAATAAAATATTTAAAAAAAAAAGAAATAATTTTATGGTTGGGGTCACAACAAGAAGAACTGTATTAAGGGTCTCAGTATTAGGGAGGTTGAAAAATCACTTCTTCAGAAGGTGGAACCTCACTAGAGGAAGTGATCACTGAAGGCAGGTCCTTGGGAATATGTTATCCCTGGCTCCTTCCTGTCACACTCTCTACTTTGGCCACCATGCCTATTCTACTATGATGGGCTGAGACATTCTGAAACCATGGACAAAAGTAAATCCTTCTTCCCTTGAGCTGCTTTTGTCAAGTACTTTATCACAGCAGCAAGTAAAGAAACATCTTCCATCGCATTTCATCTTTACCACAACCTCATTAATTCCATTATATAGGTAGGATAACTGAGATTCCCTAACTGACACAAAAGTTCTCAGTTTTACTAATAACTACAAACTTTCTCCCCATAAATCCAAATTCACCTCCATCTGCACATATAGCCTTTTCCCATCGTCATTAGACAACAAGTAAAGCTCCTCCCTAGAGAAGTCATCTGGACCCTGAGTTTCACCTGTCTCCCAAGCACCTTTACCTTCTGTAGACCACACAGAGACTCTCCCACTTCACCACTGTTCATTACATCACCTGCAAAAGCACTCCAACAACACTCCTGTACAAATAACTGAACTCCTTTCCTTTTAAAAATCTAGTCAGGCACACACATAAAATCCTGGCTCCCAGGAGGTAGAGGCAAGAGGATCAAGAACTGAAGGACAGTCTCAGCTACACAGCAATTTGGAGACCAGACTGAGCCACATGACACCCTGTCTTGTACACCCCTTCCCAATAAAATTGTCCAGAATCTTCACAGACAAGTCCCTCAAAACTTCACCTTTAGCTCCATTTACTTTTCTACCGAAACCTTCACCCGACCTTCAGCACATCACCCACCTATTTCTGCCCAGTAAGAGCTGCCTTTTAATGCACTTTTCTTTTCTTTTTTTTCTTTTTTAAAGATTTATTTATGTATATAACATTCTCATATTCATATATGCTCGCACGCCAGAAGAGGGCGCCAGATCTCATTACAGATGGTTGTGAACCACCATGTGGTTGCTAGGAATTGAACTCAGGACCTCTGAAAGAGCAGCCAGTGCTCTTAACCACTGAGCCATTTCTCCAGCCCTGCACTTTTTTTTCCTTTTCTTTTCCTTTCTCCCCTACACCCCTCATCCTTCCTCTCACCCCTAAAGACAGGATCTTTCTGCAGAAAACAAAGACAGTAACGTGATGTGGGATTTCCCTCTGTATGCTGTGAATACAACTGGTTAATTAATAAAGAAACTGTCTTGGGCCTGTGCGGGGGTGGGGTGGGGGGAATAGAGGTAGGTGGGGAAAACTAGCTGAATGCTGGGAGAAGGGAAGTGGAGTCAGAGAAAAGCCATGTAAGTCCTGCTGGAGCTGGACAGAACTTTTTACCCGGAGCCACTGCAACATGGCAATACACAGATTAATAGAAATGGGTTAAATTAACATGTAAGATTTAGCCAATAAGAAGCTAAAGCTAATGGGCCAAGCAGTGTTTTAAATAATATAGTTTCTGTGGGATTATTTTGGTTCTGGGGGGCCGGAACTGGGGGCGGAACTAACTAGCGGCCTCCTTGATACAGTGCCCTGTCTGCACTCAATCCTACACCTCCTTCAACTCTTCTGAGATTTTCAGACACTTCCTCAAATAGAATCTCCTTCCAATACAGCTAAATTTTCTTCCTAAGCGTGAAGTTTTCTAATTTAACATCTCTTGCTAAAATATAGTAAACACAAGTAAACAGTCTCTCTTTTTATTTAAAAAAAAAAAAAAGAGTAAACACAAAGGAAAAATCTCCATCAAGCCTACATGCCTCTCTACCACATATTCTGCTCCCTACAAACAAACAAACAAAAAACCCTCAATGTTCTAACATCTCAAACACAAGTGACTGACTCCTCTTACCGGTATCCTCATAGAATAAGGATCATATTCTTCAGGTGTTTTATGACCAAAGGCACTATTTGATCTGTGAGATTATGTATCTCACCTCCAAAACTCATTTTCACCCCCATCTCATTAATGCACAAAAATAATTTGAAGCCACAAAACTAACGTTACTCCCACCGGGCAGTGGTGGCTCATGCCTTTAATTAATCCCAGGACTTGAGAGACAGAAGCAGGCAGAACTCTTCCAGGCCCTGTCTAGGAGAAAAAAAACAAAACAAAACAAAAAAAGCCTAACAGTGGTAACATATGCCTTTAATCCCACCCAGCACTTGGAAGGCAAAAGTAGGCAGATCACTGGGAGTTCGAGGCCAGCATGAGTTCCCAATCAGGACTGTAACACAGAGAAACCCTGTCTCGTAAAAATAAAAATAAAAAACAAACAAAAATAACCCTAATGTCACACCCTCAGTCCTTCTCATCCACTACTCATTCCTTTCAAATTGTATCTCAAGTTTTAACTTTTCTTCGGTGTCTAAAGAGAATTTAGTCCCTGCCTAAACAGCTTTGGCCATAGCCCTTGCTCCCTCACTCAGTCTTTCCCTTTATCTTCCCAAGCCTCGTTCGACTTTCCTTTGTCAAATTTCAGATAACCAAGTCTCATTAGGAGCCACCACTATTTGTGCACTTCTGAAGGCCTAATGATTCTTCCCTCTGCTCTTACTGACTGTACAAAGAGAACATAAACACCAAAAGGGACGAGGCCTATTAGGTTATTACTTTGCCTGGATAGCATTAAAAAAAAAAAAACTGTTGATTAAATTATGTCACTGGAGTGTTTTATTCAACTTTGCAATTCAGCTGCAACCTAAACTTCCTCCCCAAGCCCTTCCAGTAAAATCAACAACACTTCTGGCCTGAGGATATAACTCAGTAATAAAGCACTTCACACAGAATGCATCTTCACACAGAATGCATAAGAACCTGGATTCAAAACCGAGCTGAGAGATGGTTCAGCGGCTAAGAGCACTGCCTGCGCGTCCAGAGGTTCCGAGTTCGATTCCCAGCTGCGAAACAGCGGCTTTCGGCCGTCTGTCCTGAGTTCCTGCTCCCTCTTGTGGTGTTAATGGGGAAAAAAAAAACCTGGGTTCAGTCCCCAAATCCCAAACAAAATGGGGAAATAAGAATATCAACATTTTCTTGGACCATTTACTACAAAAAGCGCTGAGACTAAAGATCATAAAAGAGGCTGGAGATGACTCAGTGAATACTGGCACTTGCAGTCAAGCCTGAAGACCTGAGCTCAATAACTGACCTCAGAAGCACATGACAGAAGAAGAAAACCAACTCCTACAAATTGTCTTCTAACCTCCAGGTGCATACCCCCAAGAGCACGCAAGCACTCACACACATCTTTAAAAAGATTACAAAAGACAGTTCCAATTCACCTAAGAATTCGCAATCTAGATAGGCATGGTGGCACATGCCTTTAGTTCCAGCACTCAGAAAGCAGAAGCAGGTGTCTAATTTCCAGGCCTGCTAGAGCTACATAGAGAGACCCTGTTTTAAAAAATAAATAAAATAAAACCTTAAAAAAAAGCCTACTTAAATTGTTTGCATAATCTGAATGTTGTGGTGGTTTAAATAAGAAAGGCCCCCATAGGCTCATATTTGAATGCTTAGTCACCTAGTCACCAGGGAGTAGAACTGTTAAAAGGATTAGAAGGATTAGGAAGGATGGCCTAGTTGGAGTGGGTGTGGCCTTGTTGGAAGAAGTGAATCACTGGGTGTAGCCTATGAAGTTTCAAAAGCCCATACCAAATTCACTCTCTGCCTGTGGGTCAGGATGTAGCTCTCAACTATTTTTCTAGTTAGTACTATGCCTTCCTATATGCCACCATGTTCCTCACCATGATAATAGACTAAAGTTCTGAAAGTGTAATCAAGTCTTCCATTAAATACTTTTTCTAATAAGAGTTGCCTTGGTCATGATGTCTCTTCATAGCAATAGAACAGTAACTAAGAGTATAAAAGTGCTCTGTAGGGGCTGGAGAGATGGCTCAGAGGTTAAGAGCATTGCCTGCTCTTCCAAAGGTCCTGAGTTAAATTCCCGGCAACCACATGGTGGCTCACAACCATCTGTAATAAGGTCTGGTGCCCTCTTCTGGCCTGCAGGCATACACGCAAACAGAATATTGTATACATAATAAATAAATATTTTTTTTAAAAAGTGCTCTGTAATTTCAGAAGAAATCCCAACATTAGCTCCTCCTTCAAAGTCTCCCACACTCAATGAAGCAGTTAGCTATAGGCTGGTTTCATTGTTCACTTGAAATGTTACCACTGACGGGAGGAGGCACTACCTTAAACCACACATTCTTCCAGAAAGGAGAGTAAATGCAGTAGTTGCTACATGGAAAAAAGAGGGCACTGCATGAATGTGGTACACAGACACACATGCAAGCAAAACACCCATACACATAAAATAATTTCTAAAAAATAACCAAAAAAAAAAAAAAAAAAAAAAAGGAAAACCTGATGAACTGAGTTCAATGCCCCTCTTAGGACACACTTAGTAAAGGAAAAGCAGCACCTCCCACTGATCCTCATATACTTACTGTAGTACACACACAAACAAAACAAACATTTTTAAATAAAAAATGTCTGATGAATCTCAGAAGGCATAATGTCATAAATCAACTATAAAGGAAAGACACAAAATAATCACACTATTCTACCACAGGAATACTCATTAACTCAGAGAGTCTGCCCAGCACTTTACTAAAACCCAGGCAGCAGCAACAGAGCCAAGACACAGCCCCAGCTGTGCTCAGCAGGCGTCAGAATTACTGACATATATTTAGCTTAAATTTAAGGAAGGTAGAAAACAACTTAAAACCACCTACTAAGTTATTTCAAACCTACAAAGTCTACAAACTCCATTTTTATTATATTTTATACCTAACACATTTAATCACATTTAGTTAAAAATAGCCGGGCAGTAGTGGTGCACGCCTTTAATCTCAGCACTCGGGAGGCAGAGGCAGGCGGATCTCTGTGAGTTCAAGTCCAGCCTGGTCTACAAGAGCTAGTTCCAGGACAGGCTCCAAAGCTACAGAGAAACCCTGTCTTGAAAAACCAAAATAGGGGGCTGGAGAGATGGCTTAGAGGTTAAGAGCACTGATTGTTCTTCCAGAGGTCCTGTATAGGCTGTATAGATCCTGCTGGCCTGGAAATGCATTTGTAGAATATACTAACCTGGAATTATGCCTGCCTCTGCCTCCCGAGTGCTGGGATTAAAGGCATGTGCCACCTCAATTGACTGACATTGGAATTTTGAGATCAGAGTTGTTTTTTCTACTTTTTGTGAATATGTACTAAGTCTGGTGTCCATAGATATATAATAATAGACTGAGGGGGCTGGAGAGATGGCTCAAAGGTTAAGAGCATTGCTTGCTCTTCCAGAGGTCCTGAGTTCAATTCTCAGCAACCACATGGTGGCTCACAACCATCTGTAATGAGGTCTGGTGCCCTCTTCTGGCCTACAGACATACATGCAGACAGAATATTATATACACAATAAATAAATATTTTTTAAAAATACATAAAAAGAGCGAGCAAGCTTATTCTCCGTGGCTTATATTTTCAACTAGTCAGTTCTTTTGTTTTGTTTTGCTTATTGTTATTTCTGAGATAGTGTCTCACCATGTAGCTCTTGGCTGGCCTGAACTCCCTATGCAGAATAGGTCAGGCTAGAAATCATACAGATTTGACCTCCTCTGTATACTGAGTATTAAGACTAAAAGCTTGTGCCACCATGCCCAGTACTTGGTACCAAGTTCTTAGAGTTGCCTGTGGATAAAACCTGAGGAATCATGCATACTAAGCCAATATGCCACTCATCTCCATCCTTTTACTCTCTTATTCTGAGATAGGGTCTCATTAAGTTGCCCAGACAGGCCTTGAACCTTCCATCCTTCTACCTCAGCCTCCAGTGTACATGAAATGGCAGGCCTCTGTCAACTACAGAGGATTTTTAAATGGACCAGAAGAATGGGGAAGAAAGGGAAGTTCCTGGTCAAAGAATACAAACTCTCAAATGGAAAAAATGTTTCCAGATAATCTGCCGTAACAGAATGACTACTGACAGAAACAATGTGCTTTGTACTTCGAAATACTCCAAAGAGTACATTTCAAAAATAGGTATGTGGATGCAAACCTGTAATACCATTAAGTAGGAAGCTAAGGCTGGAAGATTCCAGATTTGAAGTCAGCCAAAAGCTACACAGTGAGAACCCAACATCCAAAAATAATAAAACCATGAAAAAATAAAAACAAAACAAAGTACATTTTAAATAGCTCTCCTCCCATCCAAAAAAAAGTTAAAATTGGCTTGATTTAATCCATCAACATTATATGCACTGTGTACATTTATCTAAACTTCAGTTTGTACCCAATACACATGTACAACTGTGTCTGTTTAAAATAAAGCAGACAACTGTCAGTAGTGGTGCACGCCTTTAATCCCAGAACCTGGGAAGTTTGAGTCTGAGGCCAGTATAATCTACAAACTGAGTTCCAGGTCAGCCAGTGCTACATAATGAAGCACTGCCTCAAAACAAACAAACAAACAAACAAACAGACAGACAAACAAACAAACAAATAAATAAATAAATAAATAGGAGAAGCAGTAGCAGCAGCTTGGGGAAGAGCAAAGGCTGGTGTATCTCTGTGAGTTCAAGGCCATTCTTGTCTACCTAACAGTTAGTTCCAGGCCAACTAGGGTTACATAGTGAGACCTTGTCTCAAAGAAACAAACAAGGTGGCTGGAGAGATGGCTCAGCGGTTAAGAGCATTGCCCTACTCTTCCAAAGGTCCTGAGTTCAATTCCTGGCAACCACATGGTGGCTCATAACCATCTGTAATGAGGTCTGGTGCCTTCTTCTGGTCTTCAGACAGAATATTGTATACATATACATAATAAATAAATATTAAAAAAGAAACAAACAAGGAACACACACACACACACAAAAAAAAACCTTTCAAAACACAAGAACGGTAGTTATAGTGCAATTTTGTGTCCACAATAACTTACAATAAAATAAAGGTAACGTGCATTATAACTATGTAAAGCCACTTACATACTGTATTTCTCTTAGAAAACTTCTTTTTAGGGCTGGCAAGACGTCTCAATAAATAAAGGAACCTTGCCATATAAACCTGATGACCTGAATTTGAATCTGAGATCCTTGTAAAAAGTAGAAGAACAAATGCCACAAAATTAGTCTGACTCATGTTTGCAATATATGCACCTGAGTGCACATACAAATGTAAGTTTTTTAAAAAGAAAACTTGGTTTTACAGCCAGTGAGAAGAATACTACACATAACTTTAATTATTACCCGTAAGTTCATTCATAACTTCGGTTATCTTCAAAATGGAATACAATACTGCATTTAAAGTGCTGCTAATATTCCAAACAATGACATAATCATTTTTAGTAAAATACAATCTGTGGGTCCTTTTAAACTCAGCTTCTGAATAACCACTCTGTCTCAAGTTCCATGAGCCTGATGACACTGAGAACCTACTCAGTTTTCATTTTTCCTCAGGTACCCGAAAAACAGTAAGGACAGGCAAGAAATGCAATTGATCTTTTTACAACAAATTCTAAGATGCTTTCTTTTCAACTAAATATTGATATTGATTCTGTGATACTAGAAGTCATTTTTAACCAGATTACAATTTCACTTTTTTTTTTTTTTTTTTTTTTTGGTTTTTCGAGACAGGGTTTCCCTGTAGTTTCTAGAGTCTGTCCTGGAACTAGCTCTTGTAGACCAGGCTGGCCTCGAACTCAGAGATCCACCTGCCTCTGCCTCCCGAGTGCTGGGATTAAAGGCGTGCGCCACCACCGTCCGGCTTACAATTTCACTTTTTGAAAGGAAACAAACATTAAAATGAATGCAGCCATGTACTATTTCAGAAACTGTTGGCTCTGGAAAAGCAGAGTTTCATTCCTCCAATCAAGTGCAGAAAATTGCCCCAGACATTCTAAAAGGACATCAGCAACTTCAACCCAGTACTTAATATTGTAGTGAATGGACTAGTTTACATAATTAATATGTATAGATACAATAGATGTGAGGTAAGAGGCCAATGTTTTAAGAATTTCAAAATATAAGCAATGTTTTTCAAGATTAATAAGACCTATTAATCTTAATTAACTTTTCCTTCCTTCTATTTAAGAGCTGGCTACCAAGGATCATTAAAACAATGATTCCTTGAAGCTTTCTTGAATAGCTGTATAATTTGCTGCCTCAGGCTAACTGGGCCTGCTGTAAGTAGAACAAATCCTCTCCAAATGCTGCCTAGGCTAACAGGTTTATAAACTCAGGTACTATGTAAAATCGGAAACATGCAGACTCCAATACTACCTCTATCAACTATATCCTATGGCCAAAGTATACCTGAAAAACAATGCATATGTACTAGCAGCGTACAGCAAGATTTTTTTCCATCATTCCCTGATCAACAAACCAATAGATGCATAAGGCATTCAGAGATACTTTAGAGGTGTGAACAAATGAGCAAATATTGCACTATTTTAAAGAAGGTATGTCAGCACCTGAGAATTTGGATATCTGAATGGAGTCTTGGAGTCAAGCCCCTCTATAGATAACAAGGGACAACCATATTGACATTCAAACAGACTAAAACCAGATATGGTGTCAAACATCTTTAATCCCAGCACAGGGAGGTAGATGATTTCTGAGTTTAGGACCAGATAGGGTTACAAAATGAGACCCCGCCTCAAAATAAAATTGTTTTTAAAGAGAGAAGGGGAGACTACATACTATTTTTGATGCACTAACAGGATGGAAGGGGATACAGATGTAAAACATGACTTTCAGAAGATCCACACACTAGCTGGGCAGTGGTGGCGCACGCCTTTAATCCCCATACTCGGGAGGCAGAGGCAGGCAGATCTCTATGAGTTCGAGGCCAGCCTGGTCTACAAGAGCTAGTTCCAGGACAGGCTATAAAACTACAGCGAAACCCTGTCTCAAAAAGAAAAAAGATCCACACACATTGTGCTTAATAGAAAAATGCAAACATGAAGATTTGGGGGTGATGGTTAAGTAGTATAAAGAAAACCCAGGATATGGTATTTAAAAGTCTGTGTCCCTCTCTTTTTTTTAACATTTATTCTGTATACAATATATGCCTGCAGGCCAGAAGAGGGCACCAGACCTCATTACAGATGGTTGTGAGCCACCATGTGGTTGCCGGGAATTGAACTCAGGACCTTTGGAAGAGCAGGCAATGCTCTTAACCTCTGAGCCATCTCTCCAGCCCCATCTATGTCCCTCTTAAGTGTAAGAACAGCCAGGCTGAACACACTGAGAAGGAAAAACTTCACAACAGTGGCAGCTACCACTTTGTAGCAAGAACAACTGCAAATAGCATACGGCAGCAAGGAGCTGTGATAAGGAGGTGCCTCAGAGCGAATAAGACAGACAGACACACAAACACACACAAAGGGAGAGAAAATGACTGGATCTGTTCTCTTCAACCTAAACACTAGTTGGGGTAACAAAATGGGTAAGTGATGTGATAAGCATTCACCTATATAAGCTACAAACTTTGGAAAGGCAGAAGGATCTGGGTTAGGAATCAAAGCTGGAAAAAAAAAGAGTGTGGATAGAAGGCCAAGAATCCGTAGCTCCCAGAATAAGTCTAGCCAGATGAGGACCTCCTATGCATTCCAGCACTCCAGATACCAAAAAATGGGTCTACCATCTGAAACTTTTCAATACTTCAGATACTCCAAGTTAGCAAGCAAGGTTAATAGCAATAGTTAACAGAAATACATTGAAGATAGTAAGATTCAAAAATCTAATGAAGACTAAACTGATAGTAAATCCTGACATATAAAGATGTCCCCTCTACAAAAGATTTCAAAGTAGGGCCAGCAAGATGCTCATTTGGTAAAGATACTTAATGCCACATCTGACTGCCTGCAAGATGGTTTGACTTCCATAAATAAGATGACCTGTGCACCCCCGCCCCGCCACTACATACACACAAATAAAAAAAATGTTTAAAAAAAGTCAATGCATGCTCTCAACAATATGTTGCTGCTGGCAGGGTGGTGGTGGTAACTCAATTGAAAAAATTGTCTTTTGTTGGGAACCGGGGCTACAGAGGTATAGACATCCAGTAAAAAAAAAAAAAAAAAAAAAAAAAATACTGAAGAATGAACCATAGTTGGGCATGGTGGCATATGTTTATAATCCCAGCACTCAGGAGGCAGAGGCAGGTGATCTCTGAGTTCAAGCCCAGCCTGGTCTGCTAAGCAAGCTCCAGGACAGTCAGAACTGTTACACAGAGAAGCCCTGTCTTGAAAAATAACAACAATAACAGCAAAAAAAAAAAAAAGAACCACACATACACAATGGAGTTCACTCAATAAACAAAGAGAAGAGGGAGAACTAACTTTCTAAAACCAAACAGTTCTGAGTAAGCAAGTTGGTTAACACTCTAAAGAAACAGAAAACAAAATACAGTATGATAGCCTATTGTGTATAGGAATTAAATCACAAATTTTCTACAAACTCTGCTTTTAGGTCTTTATACAAGAGAAAGTCTATTTTTCTTTGTAGTTCCAAAAATACAAGCTCTGAGAAAGTGACACCAATTTCAAGTAATCAAAATAATGATACTATGAAATGACCTGAAACAAACAGCTTGTGTGATTCCTCCAAGGACAGTTCAATGACAGGAACTCCAATAGATCTGTTTTTGGTAATTAGGATAGGGAAAGCAGGAAACACTACTGATGTGAGAATTCAATGTTCCTTAAAAGGTACTGTGGTCACATCTGTTTTAGAAGAGTGGCATGTCTTGTTTACTAAGGTGACAAGTATGGACAAGGGGAAAGACTCGCTCACCTTAAGTGATCACTCTTAACAGACAAGTGAAAGGCTTCTGCTAGCCCAAGTTCACACATATTGGGAAGTTTTTGTCTGAGCTTCAATCATAAACTATAAACAGAACACAGAAGGAATACATGGCTTAGGTCCTCAGCAGCCTTTTGTCTGGCCTTCCCAACTGGGCTTACAGATACACACCCTTCAAGAAACAACAGACTGAATCTTCTTCCTAAACAATGGCACTCTGCTGTTTTAAATTTCGATGGCTCAAGCCATTATAATTACACTTGAACTATGACCAAAGTCAACAGTACAGCTCCAGTCCTGCTCTTTAGCTTCATCATTTACTTGTCTTACTCTTCACAGGCATCCAGTTTCTAACTAAACTGAGAGAATTTATCAGGAAGAGCTTGTATTACAGCAGCCATTCTGTCTGATTCAGATTTTCTCCAAGCTTACCACAAAAACTGTATAGACCAATTTCATCACACCACTTGTGCATGCAGTGTCAGAGACCAGAATGTTCCACTCAACTATATAGCCTTTCCTCCTCTCTAAGTTCCCAAATCTGAAACTCCACTAATCAAATACAAAAATAGATACACCAATACTATAATACACAATCCATATGCTCTGCCATTTTTTTTATTACTTAGAGAACAATTCAGTACTTTCTATGATCAAGCCCATGTAGGCAAGGCCTTAATGATACAGTATGCTCTGCCATTTTAAAGTCTGATTTCTCACTTACAAATCAAAAATATCCCCCAAAACCATCAATATGTACTGGTAATAATATTTTCATAGTTAAAACTATTTTATTATCTCTTAAATTTAAAATAGGAATTAGAGAGATGGTTCAACAATTAAGACTGCTCTTGCAGAGGGCTCACATTCAATTCCTAGTGCCCACAACTATCTACGTATGGGTGGTGTGAAAGGTCCTTCTGTGTGTTGCTTTTATTAGTTAATGAATAAAAAACTGCTTTGTACCTATAGCAGAGCTATAAGGAAACAAAGCTAGGCGGGGAAAACTAAACTGAATGCTGGGAGAAGGGAGGAGGAGTCAGGGAGAAGCTCTGTAGCCCAGCCAGAAATGGATGGTGGAACTTTAGCTGGTAAGCAGCAGCCACATGGTGATACACAAATTAATAGAAATGGGTTAAATTAATATGTAAGAGTTAGCCAATAAGAAGTTAGAGCTAATGGGCCAGAGGTGATTTAATTAATAGTTTCTTTATGATTATTTCAGTTCTGGGCGGCAGGGACAAATAAGCAGCCCCCTCCAATATGTAGGTATCTGACTCTGGTCCCAGGGGATCCAATATCCTCTTCTGGCCTGTGAGGACAAGGCCTGCACATGTATCCTAGACATGCAAAACACCCATACACATTTTTTAACAAAAATTTTAAAAGTTTGAATACTAAGCCAGGCAGTAGTGGTGGTGCATGCCTTTAACCCCAGCACTTGGTAGGTAAAAGCAGGCAGGTCTCTGAGTTCAAGGCCAGCCTGGTCTATGGAAGTTCTAGGACTGCCAAGGCTACACAGAGGAAACCCTATGTAATACTAATGTTCAATCATGCTCTAATTTTAAAAAAGAAACAAAGGACCAAGAAGACGCTCAATGAGTTAAGGCAGTTGCTACCTACAAGCCTGATGACTGGAGTTCTAATTGTTAATGTTTGGGTTTTGGTTTTGTTGTTGTTTTGTTTTGTTTTTTTGGGTTTGTAAGAGACAGGGTTTCTCTGTGTAACTTTGTCCTGGAACTTACTCCGTAGACCAGGCTGACCTTGAACTTAGAGATCCAACTGCCACTGCCTCTGGAGTGCTGGGATTACTGGCACATGCCACCACTGCCTGACAAGTGTTTTCTATAAAGATTTTATTTAATAACAAAATATTAACTTTCACTGAAAAAGCACTCTTACACAGTTGTTATAACTGTCAAGGTTTTTTTTTATAAAGGTTTTATTTGAAAATGAAAAATCAACTTCCGTTGAAAAAGAACTCATATACCGTTAGTTGAAAACTCCCAATGTACTAAGCAATCTGTAATACAGAACAGGTAAAAATGATCATCAGTGGGGTATAGTGGCCTGCAGCTGTGTTTCCTAATTCCTAATACTGTGAGACTGAGGCAGAAGAATCACTTAACAAAACAAAAACTTGAGCCCAGTGAACAATACAGACAAAAGTTCATACATACTCATTAAATTCTATTTAAAGTCCCATTCACAGCAATGAGATATTTAGCTCTGTTCAATTTTATGATTTTTTTTCAGTATATTATTTTTTATTTATTTATTTATTATATATACAATATTCTGTCTGTGTGTATGCCTGCTGGCCAGAAGAGGGCACCAGACCTCATTACAGATGGTTGTGAGCCACCATGTGGTTGCTGAGAATTGAACTCAGGACCTCTGGAAGAGCAAGCAATGCTCTTAACCTTTGAGCCATCTCTCCAGCCCCCTCAGTCTATTATTATATATCTATGGACACCAGACTTAGTACATATTCACAAAAAGTAGAAAAAACAACTCTGATCTCAAAATTCCAATGTCAGTCAATTGAGGTGGCACATGCCTTTAATCCCAGCACTCGGGAGGCAGAGGCAGACATAATTCCAGGTTAGTATATTCTACAAATGCATTTCCAGGCCAGTAGGATCTATACAGCCTATACTGTAATCCTAGCACTCCAAAAGTTGATTGAGCAAGGAGCATTAAAACCAGCCTGGATGGCCAGGCGGTGGTGGCAGTGGTGGAGCACACTAATCCCAGCACAGAAGGCAAAGTGAGTCCAAGGCCAACCTTGGTCTACAGAGTTACAGGATAGCCAGGGCTACACACACACACAAAAAAAAAAACCTGTCTTGGGAGGAGGAGGAAAAAGAAAAAAAAAGCCACCCTGGGCAACAATAGCGAGACCCGTCTCCAAAGTAAACCACCATACCCCTTTTTTTGATAGTTTTTGTATAGCCCTGGCTGTCCTAGAAGTAGCTCTGTAGAACAAACTGGCCTCAAATTCACAGAGATCTGCCTATGTCTGCTTCCCAAGTGCTGAGATTAAAGGCGTTTGCCACCACTGCCCATCTTAAAACCCAACTTTTCATTATCAGACATAAATATCTAACTCTAATTTCACAACACTATCTTTTGATCTTTTCACATGGCGCTTTGTACCCCTGAGAATTTTGATCTGCCTACTGAAAATGGTAACTAGTCCTAATACTGTTTCATCCATTTAGAAGCCTAAAAATAGCCAGATGGTGGTGGCGCATGCCTTTAATCCCAGCACTTGGGAGGCTGAGGCAGGTGGATCTCTGTGAGTTTGAGGCCAGCCTGGTCTGTAAGAACTAGTACCAAGACAGGCTCCAAAGCTACAGAGAAAACCTATCTCGAAAAAAACAAAACAACAAAAACAGAAGCAGCCTAAAAAAAAAAAAAAAGCCTTATGACACATACCAGTAACTCCAACCACTCAAGGCTGAGGGAGGAGGACCTGAAGTTTGAGATCAGATCAGCTTGAGCTATATAGAGGTAATATCACCCCCATCTCAAGACAGGGAAAAAAAAAAGGTCTGGACAGGAAAAGCTTGGACACCACAGATACCTAATGTACAACAATATACATGTGTTAAATAAATTAAGACTCCGAAGTACAAGAATAAGATCTATTGGATGCATTCTTTTCTCCCAATACTTATATTTTTATTTGCTCTCTGTGTGTGTTTCTATATATGTGTTAGGATCCTGTGGAGACAGATTCACACAGACAGCTGTGAGCCTCCAGGGAGGCAGAGGCAGGCAAATCTCTGAGTTCAAGTCCACCCTGGTCTACAGAGCAAGTTCCAGGACAGCCAAAACTACACACAGAAATCCTGTTTGGTATGGGGGACCATGGAAGGACTACAAGGTCAATGTTCCTTAAACACTTAAAGTTCTTTCTAGTGGTCTTGGTAAACCTGCTCTATTGCCTTACCATAGTAGCCTATTCAGCCACCAGAGACATTTCCTGTGGATATATGTGAGGGATTCCTTTTACTATGACTGATACGACAAACTGGCAAACTAATTCTAAAAGAAGCTGACAAGAATTGTTCTTTTTCTGTTGTTTTGAGGCAGAGTATGTGTAGCTCGGACTGGCCTGGAACTCACTATGTACCAGAGGATGACCTTAAATTTCCTTTTTTTTTTTTTTTTTTTTTTTTGGTTTTTCAAGACAGGGTTTCTCTGTAGCTTTGGAGCCTGTCCTGGAACTGGAACTGGAACTAGCTCTTATAGACTAGCCTGCCTCTGCCTCCCCAGTGCTGAGATTAAAGGCTGTGTCACCACAACCCGGCTGACCTTGAATTTCCAACTGCTGGAATTACTGGTATGTGCTATTACACCCTGGTTCCGGAGCTGGGGATCAAACCCAGGGCTGCTTCCCACATTCTTATCCAAGAACTGCTTTTTCAACTGCCTGAACCCTCCTCACCTGCCCCTCCATAGAAATCAGGGCCCCTCCATAAATACGGGGGGAGGACGGGGGAGGTAACAGAAAAATAAAAATTATTTGAATGGAAATACACCTGGCATAACACTCTTATAAAGTCAGCACCTGGGAACCTAGAAAGTGGAAACACAATCAAGACCCTTTTTTATGGGGGGAGTGGGACAGAACTCAGCAGCTATGAGCATTTGCTGATCTTTCTAAGCACCACAGTTTGGTTCCCAGCACCCACATGATGACTCATAACTTGCCTGTAACTTCAGTCCAGAGGCTCTACCTCCCTAATCTGACTTCTCCTGGCTCTCAAGGTGCACATACACATACTACAGGCATAAATACATAAAATAACCAATTTTTTTAAAGATTTGAGAGCCAGCAAGATGGCTCCCCAAATAAAGGCACTTGCTGCCAACCCTGATGATCTGAGTTAAATAGAGAGAATCCATATGGTAGAAAGAAAGAACAGACTTCTGATCTCCACTCACTGATCTACTCGTTGCTCACCATTGCAGAGAAATGCCCACACAAATAAACATTTTAAAAAATTTTTAAATGAACTATACAGTTTTTCCACACTTGAAAATATATGGTAAAAGTTAAGTATCTCCCACTTGGCCATGTGGGAAGATAACCTCCACTGTGTCATTAGCAAATGCATAATCTGAGTAAAGGAAAAAGGATGGTTTCTAATTTTACTACAAAAAATATGAACTACAAACATGAGTTTTTCACTGGTTAGCAAATCAATCATGGCCACCTTACTAATAAATCAAGTTCGCTTAGGGAGTTTGCCTATATTCCTGTTTCCTCCAACAACAACAAAAACCCAGCCGGGCAAGGCAACAGCACACCTTTAATCCTAGTACTCGGGGAGGCAAGCAGATCTGTGAGTTCAAGGCCAGCCTGGTCCACAGAGCAAGTTCTAGGAGAGCCAGGGCTACACAGAGAAACCCTGTCTTCAAAAACAAACAAAATAAAAAAGCAAGTATTTCCAGCCTTGTAAACTGTTATTCCATAGAATCAAGCATGTATCTCAAAGTACCCCCTATCCAATCAGAGCTCATAGGAAATTTTCATCTTTTCCCCCATACACTCTTACTCGGCAAAACACACACACACACACACACACACACACACACAAAACCCACCTAAAACACTGACAACATTTATTAACAACCTATGTACATATTTCTTAGCTGTATAAACAATTCTGCTTTATATCTGTCAAGCTAAGAAGTCAGGTGATCCCAGCATGTGGCTCTAACTCTCCTACTTATTTCTTTAGAACTATAAGCTATTATTTTCCAAAAGCTATACTTGAGAAGGGTATTTTAGTCTTCTAAAGATTATTAAGCTCTCTTAAATATACAAGTCATAATGCAGAAAAGTAGTAGAGCCCATTTTTTGTTTTTGTTTTTCCTAGACAGGGTTTCTCTGTGGAACAGCCTTGGCTGTCCTGAACTCTTGTAGACCAGACCAGCCTCAAAACTCAAGAGATTCACCTATCTCTATCTCCCAGTTGCAGAGATTAAAGGTGTGTGGCACCTAGTCTGGCTGTAGAATCCATTTTTAAATAAGAGCTCTATCAAAAGTCAAATTAAAGTTAATTTATCATTTAATATGTTAGCTGCTTAAAATCAAATCTCAAACATTTCAATAAAAGTAAAAATAACAAAGCACGTTAATGTAAATAATCAGTCAACTTGTTTTGTTTAACACTACACAAATCCTCATACAGGGCAAGACAAAGTTACGATTCTGCAAACACTTTAACTGCTTCTTATCTCAATTCTAGACTCAAGCATTCATTTTTTTTAAATCGTGTTTAGTCACAAACATCAATTCTCAACAGACATAATGTTTAGGAAATAACATCAGTCAAAACTAAGTGTACTATTAACAGAGATCATTTTAATTTCTCTACCAATTCTTAAAATACTACAGTCTAACCCCTCATAAAATCCTTTACGTCCAAATCGTTCTAGAAAGCAAGACCAACCCCCAAAACTTGTGTGCTCTCCATTCACGTGGTCAACTTCTTAACAATTACAATGGAGTATACTCCAAAGAATCCATCAGCTACCACTGAAATAGAGGCTTAAACATTTAGTTAGTCCTAAGTAATGTTTTAAACCTCAAGTAGTCACTGAATACTTGAAGCATTTACTCAGCAAAGAATAGAAAGCTAAATTAAGCACAACCGGTCCATAATCAGAAAAACCTGACTTGATATAACTTTTCTTTCGAGTTAATGCTTCTAATATTTTCAAATCCAACCAGACCCCAACTCCTCCATGCAACAGAATATTTCCTTACTCCCGTGTCCAAACTCACTCCCAAGTGTCTAGGTAAATTGCTGTTCACCAAAATAACTGTTTCTGCAGTTAGGGAAAACTTAAAATTCCCTAATGCCAGGTTGGGTCGATTCCATTCACAGTCCCACAAACACATCTTTTGGCTGACTAACGTCCTGCCTAAATTCAGAGGAAGGCCTCGGCTGGAGTTCGGGGCTTTAAAAAGACATTAACACGTGCGAGTGCAGAAGGGAGCAGAGCTAAGGTGGTCTTTTCGCGCGGGGACTGGACGAGGAGAAGCAGAAGAAGTTAATGGTAACAGGGAGAGTTCCTGGACCTCAAACCTCAAAACGGAGAGATGGAAGCGGAACGTCCTCCTCCACCCTCCCCGACCCAAGCTCGGAACCACTGCTCCAGCCCTCGGGTTGAGCGAAGCAGGCAGCCGGGCACAGAGGCCCGGGCTGGCCGCGGCATTCCTGCCCGGCCAGGCCCGGAGGACACCCAGGAAGCCGCGCCCGGCTCCAGGGGCGGCGGGCCTAGGCCGCGCCTCCCAGTCCCACGGGCCTAGGCCTCGGCCAGCTCCAGGCGAGGCTCGACGCGGTCACCCACCTGGGTTGCCAGTCATTCCAGCTCCGCGGGTACTTGGTGCCGCCGCCGCCGCCGCTGCTCAGCCGAGACCCCGGGGCTCTGCGGCTCATTACCTTCCCCGACACGACATGGCCAAGCGCCGCCGCCCGAAGAAGCGCGAGTCGCCGCCTGAACCGGCCGCAGCCGACACAGCGCTCTGGCCCGGGGCTGAGGAGGAAGGCGCGGAGGGGGCGGCGGAGGGCGGGGGAGGCGGACGGCCGTTCCGGGTTCCGCTGGAGCCCGCAACGCAGGAGCAGGAGGCGGGAGCGGCGCGGCGAAAGGGAGGCGGAGGCAGGCGAGGCGACGTCTCTTCCAGGGCAGCGCGCGACCCGCGACGCTGGGGCCCAGGAGGACGAGGACAGCGAGGAGGCGGTGGCGGCGGCTCCTCACGCTCACACGGCCACGGCTTCCCCGCCTCCCGGCTCCGCCCGCCGCGCCGCCGCTGCCGCACGGCATGCTGGGAGCGAGGGGCGGTGCCGACGCCCTTGGAGTCTGGACATGGGGCGGGGCACGGGGGTGAGGGGCGTGGCCATTGCTCGCCAACTATGGAGGGGGCGGGGCTTGAGACGCGAGCAGGGTCACCTACGAGGGGCGGTGCCGGCGTGCTCATAGCCTGGGGAAGAGGCGGGGCTTATGGGGGCGGAGTCTGGATGAACCAGGAGAGGGGAGGGGCGAAGCTGGAAGGCGGGACTTGATAGAGAGGTGCCAGAGCTATGGGAACCTAGAAGTCAGGGCGAGGCTTCGCTCGCGTAGCCGAAAGGGGTGGGGCTTTGGAGACCGGGCGAGAACTGCGTGAGGGGCGGGACGAAAGCGACCTCTCTGGGGCGTCTTGGGCTGCGGCTAGAACTGCGGCTAGTGGAGAGTTGTGTGGCTCCGCCGCGGGGCATCACGGGAGAGGGGACTCTCCATCCCCTGGTCCACACTCCCTCGGCCGTACACTCGGAGGACCGGCAGTCAGGTGTGAAAAGACGTCCAATGGAGGACTGGAAGTGGGGCGTGCCCTTGTGCGCCGCGCGCGCGCGCTCGCCGCCCCCACAGTCATGCCCTTGGCGCTCACATGCGCCCACTTGCCTACCATCCTCCTAGAGAATAAAAATGAGAATCGTAAAATAGAGGAAGAGGAAGCCAAATCGACACCTTTTCAGCCCTCACCTGAAATGTCATGGTGTCCTGGTATCTTCTTCCTTTTTCCAAATGTGAAAACCAAGACCACCAACTCCTGCTTCCTGCCACATGAACTGCTTTGTTCCTCCCAGTGGAAAGAGACTAGTCACCTACACACTCCAGAAAGAATTCGCTGAAGTATTGGGCACATTGTATGAACACGGTGTACTTCTTTGTGTGCGTGTCAAAACACGTGGAGTTCAGAGGACAACCTCAGGTGTTGCTCCCAAGCCCCCAGCTACCTCGTATTTTGCGACAGGATCTCGCCTTGACTGGCAGAGAGCCCCGGGGAACTGACTGTTGGCTTCCTATACGCTGGTATTACAAGCGGTGGCACCATATCTGGCTTTTTCTGGTGGGCTTCCTGTTTGCAAGACAAGCACTTCAACGATGGAGTTATATCCCCAGCCGCAGGCCCATTTAAAAAAGTGATCAAGATGCACATCAAGCAAGTATTTAAACCTTTTTCCGCATGAAGTTTTAGGCCATCATTTTGCATTACAAGGAGAGGTATACATTATTTATGTAATTGAAATGTGTTACCAATGGTACAGTAGATAGAATTCACGAAGCACCATGCACGAAGCACTGTCCCCAGCACCCATGAACGCTGCATGATGACCTGTCTGTAACCCCAGCACGCAGGAAACGGAAACCGGAAGTTGTTCAGGATCATCCTCGGCTACATAACAAGTTCCAGGCCAACCTGAGCTACATGAGACCCTAACCACTCCCACGTCCCCCAAAAGAAAATTATTACTAAAAATACTTGATTATGAGGATATAGCTCCCTTTGTGTATGTCCCTTCCATCTTCCCACCTTCTGGTTCTCCAGCAAGCCCATAAACCCCTCACTAGAGGAGGATCCTTCCAACAGACAACCAAGGGAATTTTCTTCCCCTCCCTCTTCCTTCCTCTGCCAACCACGTGGCCTGTCATTGCAAAAGGTGGGGGAGTCTTCTGAAAAGATGATCTTTGACTCAACACAGAAATCCCCACAAGGAATTGGCAAGTCCCAAGCCTGGTCACCAACCTACTGTAAAAACAGTTAATTTAGTGGAGCTGAGATATTCAGTGTTAGAACATTTTACACAGCTGTCATGTCTGAGGTCCCAGGTTCAATCCCCAGCACTGCAAAATAATAATGATAATTACTTCAATAAGATTGTTTCATCAGAACAGATACATCCCATGTACACACATGTCGTACTGAAATTGCTCTGGGAACCCTCACAAGTGCCCATTTCCTTCTTATTGAAGAGAGAGTACAAAGAAGGGTTCAGCCAGGTGTTTAAAGAGCACAGCTCGGTTCCAACTTGCACTTCTCGTACATCAGCCTGGGGAGAGCTGGGATAGCAGATCTGGAGCTGGAGATACAGGCAGTGCTGAGCCACCTGGTATGAACTCAGGTCCTCTGAAAGAACAGTACATGTTCTTGAGCCCTGCTTTTAAGCCTAATACTTAGAGGCAGATGCAGGGAGATCTCTGTGAGTTCAAAGCCAACCTAATATCCGCCAGGACTACATAATGAGACTATATATATATATATATGTATATATATATATATGTATGACTATATATATATACCTATATATATATATATGTATATATATATATATGTATGACTATATATATATATACATATATATACATGAAAAGTAGAAAGAGATGGCCAGGCGGCGGTGGCGCACGTCTTTAGTCCCAGCACTTGGGAGACAGAGGCAGACATAACTCTGTGAGTTTGAGGCCAGCCTGGTCTACAAAGCAAGTTCCAGGATAGCTAGGATTGTTACACAGAGAAATCCTATCTTGAAAAATCAAAGAAAGAAAGAAAGAAAGAAAGAAAGAAAGAAAGAAAGAAAGAAAGAAAGAACAGTACATTTTCTTAACTGCTAAGCCATCTCTCCAGCCCCAGTACATTCTCATATATTATCAAATAACAATTTGTTCTTTTATTCAACATTCAGCAAAATTGATGGAGCACCTACTAACCAAGAATTTGACAACAGGACAGCCTTCAAAACCCAGCCTTCGAGAAGCTTAGGAAGAAGGCACTAAGTGGCTGGACCTTTCCAAGAGCTGGCTGAAATACTTATATTTGATCATGACCCCTCTTCCACCCTGCTTAACCTGGCTCTCAGTCTGGCTGCAGATGCCTTTTACCCGATGCCAATTAGTAGACTCCCAAATCGATTAGCAGCGGAATAACCAGGACCTCAGATTTTTGCGAAAAATTTCACAAATCTCTTTTTTGAACCTCTCCAAGTCACAAAATGTCATCAAAGCAATTCAAAGGAAGGCTCCGAGTTCAAATTTTGACTCAAATAAGAGAAGGGAGTATTGACAAACTTTTGACTTTCACTGTAAAATGGAGACATTAACTGTACTGGCTTCTTGGGGACTTTAAGAGGATCCATAGAACTAAAATCAGAAACCCTTGAGTAAAAATCAGATATGTGGACCACTGAGGTGACTCAGCAAGGAACAACACTTCCTGTCAAGACTGAAGAGCTGAGTCTGATCCCCAGGACCCACTTGGTGATAGGAGAACACCAACACCTGCAAGTTGTCCTCTGACCTCCACGTGTGCCACGAGATGTGTGAACACACACAGTAAATAAATAAATAAAATATATTAAAAAAATTAAATCTAGCTGGGCGGTAGTGGTGCATGCCTTTAATCCCAGCACTTGGGAGGCAGAGGCAGGCAGATCTCTGTGAGTTCAAGGCCAGCCTGGTCTACAAGAGCTAGTGCCAGGACAGGCTCCAAAGCTACAGAGAAACCCTGTCTCAAAAAACAAAAACAAACAAACAAAAAATTAAATCTACAGTTTTTCTGGAATATATAGCTATTTGACAATTGGAAGGGTTTTTTTTTAAAAAAAAAAAAAAAAAAGATGGCATGCAGAAATTGTATCCTGTTGATCAATTCTTATTTATCTGTCTTGTGTGTGTGAGTCCCTGAGCATGCACGATGCTTTTCCACAGAAATAATTAACCCTCAGAAACAGTGCAGCAAAGGGCAGTGTGAGTCTAGGGCATGTGTGAGAGTATCACTTGGCAGAACTTTCCTAGAAAACACTTTTAACTGTTTGCATCCAAAACGGTTACTGTTCTTTCCTCATTAATGCCACTGTGGGAACCTACAGTAAAGGAACTTGCTGGGCTGGCACTCACTGTAAAAACCTGACAACCTTTGTTCAGTGCCCGGGATCCACATAAGGCAGAAGGAGAGAATGAACTCCCATAAGCTCTTCTCTGACCTCCACACACTAAAATAGTTTTTTTTTCTTTTTCTTTCTTTTTTTAAATAGCCCCATTTTCAATTCATTGATCAGAAGTCCTGAATGTAAGTCCCAGGATTCAGTCATTACACTTCCCCAAGGAATTCTTTGTGTGTATACATGTGCTAGCACACGGTGTATGCATGGAAGTATTCAAGTGTGGATGCTCACGCATGCAATCAGAGCCCAGACTCACTCTCTGCTTTATTGCCTTTTGCTTTGGCTGGGCTAGCTCATCAGCAAGCTCTCTGGACCCACCTGTTTTACATGCCCCCATGCTGAGGTCACAGGCACTGCAAAGCCATGCCTAGCTTGTAAGTGCCCGGTGTTTGAACTCAGATCAAGCTTTTCAGAGCAAGTGCTCTTACCCACTGAGCCATCTCCTCGGCCCCCTCCCCCAGGGCATTCTCGTGGGTACCCAGCATTGAGGACCATCTCTTTGAGAGGTCCCTGAGTGGTGAAGCAGTTCTCAGTTCCTCTCAACCCCACCTCCCCCGCCAACATTGTGAATTATAAAGACAAATATAAACCACTAGGGGATAGGAGAATGGAGACTGAGAGCCTTACTCTCTTTTTTTGTTTTTTTTTTTTTTTTTTTTTAAGGTTTATTTTATGTATGTGCATGTGCTGGAGGCAGAGTATGTGCACATGAGTTCAGGTGCTCTCTGAGATCAGAGGCATTGGATTCCCATGGAGCTACTGATGGGGGAGCTAACCAATCCCTTTGTCTGAGGGGTGTGCCCCCTCCAGGGCCCCAAATACCTTTAAAACATCCATGTGCTTTTGTTTCCGCTCTTCTTGTTTCCTGCGCTTCGCAGGAACTCTGGCTCGGTAAGTTTCTCCCATTTCCTCCTTTTATTAAAGCTGAGTATTTTATAATAAAGCTAGTCTGGTTAATCATAACTGCCGATCAACCATGCCCCTTCAAGCTACAATTATGGGTTCTTGTATGCCTCCCCATGGGGATGCAAGGAACCAAATTTTGGTTCTTTGCAGCAGCAGTATAAGCTCCTAACCTCTGGTCTTAGTCGCTTTCAATTGCTGTAATAAAATACCAAGATCAAAAGTAACTTGGGACGGGGCTCAAGAAGCAGAGTCAGGCAGATCTCAATGAGTTCAAGGCCAGCCTGGTCTACAGAGTCCAGGACAACCAAAACTGTTGAGACAGTCAAGATAGCCTGTCTCAGAAAAACCAAAACAAACAAACAAATTAAAAAAAAAAAACCAGCAACTTGGGAAGGAAAAAGTTTTATTTCACTTAAACATCACAATCCATCATGGAAAAAGTCAAGACAAGAACATGGAGATGGGAAAGAAGCAGAAGCCACGGAGGAGTTGTGCTTATTGGCTTACTTTGCATGCCTTGCCCAGCCAAGTTTCTTCTATCATCCAGGACTACCTGCCTAGGAATAGCACTGCCCACCATAAACTGGGCCCTTCCACATCAATGATTCATCAAGAAAATGTTCTACAGGCTTCCCTACAGGTCAATATTAAGGTAATTTCTCAACTAAGATTTCTTCTTCCCAGATATGTCTAGATTTGTGTCAAGTTGACCAAAACCAACCAGCACACCTCTGAGCACTCCAGCCCTAGGAGCCTTGCTCTAACTACTGGTTGGATTTTATCATCAATTCATGTCAAATATGAGTGTACATAAGGCTTTCAAGGGTTCACTTTCATTTCTTTTGGTGGTTCTCTGTCCCTGGCTCTCCTAGTATTTTTCTAGTCCATTCCTGCTTTAAGGATGGGATTTCTAATCCTCAAACACTGTCTGTCATCAGTTGGTCTTATTTGCTTGTTTTTTTCTAGTACTGAGGACTGAACCCGAAATTTCTCACATGCTAAGCAAGCACTCTACCACCACTGATCTAAATCCCCAAGCTTCTCTCTCTCTCTCTCTCTCTCTCTCTCTCTCTCTCTCTCTCTCTCTCTCTCTCTCTCTCTCTCTTCTTCCTGAGATAGGGTTTTTCTGGGTAGCTAGCCCTGGATGTCCTAATAGACAAGGCTGGTGTCAAACTCAGAGATCCGCCTGCCTCTGCCTCCCAAGTCCTGGGACTAAAGGTATGTGCCACCAGCTTTATTTTTAGATTTTTAATGTTGAGGCAGGGGCTAGAGAAATGGCTCAGTTAAGAGAGCTTCCTGCTCTTCTAGTGGACCCACGTTCAGTTCTTAGAGTCCATGGCAGATGGCTTGCAGGAGCCTATAACTTAAGCTCAAGGAGATGCAAGACATTTCTTCTGGACTCCAAGAACATGTGCCCTCACCCATGAACAAACCCCAATATGGGTACACATATATACACCTCATTAAAAAATAAAAGTGAATCTTTAAAGAAGAACACTTGAGGCTTTCATCACTAAATTGCCCAGCTGGCCTCAAACTCACACTGCAGTTCAGTCAGGCCTTTCCTGAAATTGTGATCCTACTGCCTCTGCCTCCCGATGGTCTAGGATTTCAAGGGAGCTGTGCCACCGTGCCACACAGCCTCCAGGCATAAAACCTGATGCTCCCTCTGCCTGGAAAGCCCTCCCTGAACTCTGTGCCTTTTGGGAACGGAACCAGTAGTCAGGTGACTACGGAGCTTAAGGTGAAAAATGTAACTAGAGAAAGCCTTGCATGTTGCACAAGCCCAGGAGTGGAATCATTCTTCCACTTGAGGTCCTAAACACTTCCTTTGCCTTTATCTGGCTCCTGCCCTAGAAGGCCCATGCTATCTCTTCAGGGAGCAGAGTTTTATTCTGATCTCTGTGCCCCTCCAAAAAGCTAAGCAGTGCTGTCATCTCCCTGCTTCCTTCCTCGGTAGTCCTTGTCCCCATCTGCAAGTGTTCGTTTTCTTGGCACATGCATCATCTGCTTGCCCCCATGATGCTGCTTTGTAAAGCCACGACCCCATCTGTCTCTGGCCCCCAGCAAAAACACTCAAGAAATGGGGAGGGAAATGGAAATTATCTAAGATGTGAAGCAAGATGGTGCACAAATACTCATCTGAAGGCCAGGCATCACGGCTCAACAAGTCAAAGTGCCTGCCATATAAACCAGATGACAGGGTTTGAACCTGGAACCCACATAAAACACATAAAGGTTGGTGGAGAAAACCAGCTCCACAAAGGTTCGCTCTAACAAGCATGAACATCATGTCCTTTGCCCAATGACCGCGCACACACACCATATATACACACTAACAATAACTATAATTCATAATTAAATATTCATCTGCTGTAGGATGAGATGATACATGTCTCTAACCTAAAGACTCAGCAGGTTGAGGCAAGACTGCAGGTTGGAGGCCAGCCTTAGCTATACAGCCTACTCCAGGCCAGCTTGAGCTACCTAAGTAATCTCAAAAGAAAAAAAAGGGAAGTATAAATCTCACTTTGAATTTTTTGTTTCTTGTTGTTATTTGATATTTGGGGTCCCTGGCCTAGAACTCTCTTGTTGGGGAATATTATTTTGTGTGTGACTTTTGTTTATGCTGCATTTGTTTAACTCTGTGAAGCTGTGATTTTTTTTTTTTTTGGCCTATCTAAAACACCTGATGGTCTAATAAAGCGCTGAATGGCCAATAGCAAGGCAGGAGCAAGGATAGATGGAGCAGGCAGAAAGAAAATATAAAGAGAAGGAGGAAGAGGAGAATGTCAGGGATCAGCCACCACACAGCAGTCCACAGAGTAAGAGTAAGTTGTACAGAAGAGAACAGGAAAAACCAGAAGCAAAAGGTAGACAGAATAATATAAGTTAAGGAAAGCTGGCAGAAACAAGCCAAGCTAAGGCCAGACATTTATAATTAAGAATAAGCCTGCATGCGTGATTTATTTGGGAGCTGGGTGGCGCATCCTCCAAAAAAAGTCAAAAGAGTAAAAGATCACACAACACTTTCTATGTAGAACAAGGTGGCTTTAAACATGCAGTGATCCTTGGCTTCTGCTTCCTACATGCTGGGACTACAGGCATTAACCATTCCTTACTCCAGCGTTTATTCTTTCAAATGTGTGGAGCTGAGCAAGAACCCTGTGCCCTATGCGTGCTAAGCATGTGTGTGATGCTGCACTGTATCTCCAGCCTTCAGTGTGATTCTCTTTCTCTCTCTCCCTTTCTCTGTCTTTGAAAAAGAGTCTCATTTAGCCCAGGCAGGCCTGGTCTTAAACTTGCCATTTGTGTCAAAGATGCAAGGATGGCCTTGAATTCCTGATCCTCCAGCTACCACTTCCCAAATGCTGTGGTTACAAGCATGTACTACCATCCCTGACCTCAGTGTGATTTCTTTTGTTTTTGTTTATTTTGTTTTGTGATGGGGTCTCTCTATTAGCCCTGGCTGTCCTGTCAGTTTATAGACCAAGCTGACCTCAAACTCACAGAGATCAGCATACCTCTGTCTCTTGAGTGCTGGATTAATCAGTATTTCTTCTTTTTTCTTTATTTTTTGTTTTTGTTTTATTTTGTTTTGTTTTTTGTTTTTGTTTTTGTTTTTCAAGACAGAATCTCTGTATAGTCTAGGCTGTCCTAGAACTCACTCTGTAGCCCAGGCTGGCCTTGAAATCACAGTATTTAATAGCAAATAGCAAATATGATGATATATTTACCCAATACTAAAGTGCTAAAGTTAGGTAGGTTATGTATGCCTTATTTTTCTATTGGCTCTTGCTAGTTACAGAAGTAGGAAAAAAGTCTAGTAGAATCAGAGGGTAAAGATGTTTGCCACAAAGCCCGATGACCTAAGTACGATTCCTAGAATCTACATGACAGGAGAGAATCAACTAATTCTTCTATACGAATGAGCCGACAGGAAGTGGTAGCGCACGCCTTTTATCCCAGCACTCAGGAGATAGAGGTAGGTGGATCTCAGTGACTTTGAGGTCCTGGACAGCCAGGGTTGTCACACAGAGAAACTCTGTGTGTGTTGACTAAACAAAGAATGAACACTCTTTGGGTGGGGCAGTAAGCCACACAGACAAATGGAGTGAACTTTGGCCAAGGCGATGAGCCTTGGCTCTAATAGCAACTGACATACACTAATATTTATTGAGCATTTACTATGCCTCCCCCTGAGCCAAATGAACAATACTATGGGAGTTGTTTAAACCACACTATGAGGTGGGCACCAATGAGGACTGTGGTACCAGGAGAAACCTAACTGCTTACTCAAGGTCACCCAACAAGAGCAGACAGAGCCAGCCAGACAACAGCAGAGACAGAGACAACAGCAGGCACATTTGGTCCCAGCCTCAGATTGGCATTGCAAAATGAGTGTATACACTGAGCTCTAAAGACACAGAGCAAGAAGAAAGTCTGGATTTTAAAGCTGTATCCCATCGCAGGTCCACCCACACACCTGTGAGGGACATCTATTCACATCTCATAATAAATTAAATCATTGCCTGGCAAATAGATAGGTCCATTGTGTTATAGTTAAACTTAAGTTAAAACTGCCCAGTGAACAAACAGAGACTTAAAATACAGCAAAGGAGCTGGGGATGTAACTCAGCAGCAAAGAACTTGCTTTTCATGTATGAAACCCTGGGTTCCAGCCCTAACACACACACACACACACACACACACACACACACACACACAAATCCTACAGATATAATATATATGACATAAATATATAGATTGCAAAAATTCTATGCTTTTTTTAGTTTTTAAAGTACATTTGTTTATTACATTGTATATGTGTCGGGGGCACATGTGTGAAGGTTAGGGAACAACTTTCTGGAGTTGGCTCTTATCTTCTGACACGTAGAACTTAGGGATAGAATTCAGGTCATCAGGCTTGGCAGCAAGCACCTTTACCTGAGAAGCCATCTTGCTGGCCTATTTACTCTTTCTTAAATCTATTGGTTGGTTGATTGAGCTGGGGATAGAATCCAAGGACTCACGAATACTAAGACTCTAACACTAAGATAAAACCTAGCCTCTTATTTCTTATCTTTTTTTTAAAAACTTACAAAAATTCCTTAAAATTTAAGATACTTGGAACCTTAAAAACAAAGTTTCCAGATCTTTCCTTAACTATTGAAAAGCCCCAAGTCAGGACTTGAACACAAACCAACCCCAACTCCCTTAAGCATCATGACTTTTCTGGAGGTCTGCCAAACGCCTGACCAGGAAACCCAAATCCAGCCGCTGTGTGAGCAAAACATAAAGCCTCCCCTTTTGCTGTTTTAAACCCTACTCCTGGCCCAAGATGAACCCCTACTGCACACTAAGAACTGAGAAAATTCATTCCCAAACAGGAGACTCAATCCTAAGGGTGATGACTTGAATTTTAAAGGGTGATTTTAAAACATGATATTAAAACAAACCCATGCCATCCACGGAACTGTGAAGGTGAGATGGGGCAGGAGGGATGAAAACAACAGCAGCAGCTTTCTTGCCCCTCTTCCGAGCTAGGCAGCCTTTGTCACAGGTCAGGCTGCCTCCGTCGGGGCTATTTTTATAGTGAGTTTTCAAGTTGCCACAGGAGGAATTTGGCTGGGAAACCTCATGGCACATTTGAAACCTCCACCCAGGCCGCCTCAGCATGCAGTTGGGGCCAAGTTCCAGTGAATCAGAGCACAAGACTTGCCTGGCTGGTCACCTTTGTGCTCTCCAAACAGTAAGACACAAGAGGACACTCACTCATGTGACCCTGTGTGCAAGCAGAGAACACACGCTGTGGAGGAGAGGTGGAGATTTCCCCCTGGCTGCTCTTAGTTACCCAAAGATCCTCCTTTTCTTCCTCCTCCCACCTCTCCTTTTTGAGAGAGTTCTTCCTACACAGCCCAAGCTGGCCTTGAATCTGGCCATCTCAGCCTCCCAAGTGCTAGACTTACAGGCATATACCACTATACCCAGGTTTAGATACTAATGAAATTAGTTCCTGTCTTCCCATTGTTAAACCAGTATCAAGATCTATGTAGCAGGGCAGTGGTGGTGAATGCCTTTAATCCCAGCACTCAGGAGGCAGGCAGAGGTAGACAGATCTCTGTGAGTTCAAGGCCATCCTGGTCTACAAAACAAGTTCCAGAACAGCCAGAGCTGTTACACAGAGAAACCCTGACTTGTAAAAACAATGTGTGTGCGTGTGTGTGTGTGTGTGTGTGTGTGTATTTGGAAATGAAATGTAAATTATATAACTAAGTTCTTTAGGCAAGTCGCTCCGATTTACTGTTCATACAGCTATCACACAATGTTTTTCGTTGTTTGTTTGGTTGGTTGGTTTTTCAAGTCAGGGTTTCTCTGTGTAGCTTTGGAGCCTGTCCTGGAACTCACTCTGTAGACCAGACTGGCATCAAACTCACAGAAATCTGCCTGCATCTGTCTCCTGTCTCCCTGAGCGTGGGGATTAAAGGCGCGCGCCACCACCGCTCAGCATTTACACAAAGTTTTTAGAAGATGCCCTGCTGTGCTCCTCTTCATCTCGTGTGTTGCAAGTGTGTTCAGTTTCTTCTCCAGCTTGAATCCAAGGCTGTACACGCATGTGTGTACAGTGAAGGATCTTTTGTTTCTGACACGGGTGTGGGAGAGGTCAGAGGACAACTTGAAGCAGTCACTTTTATCCTTCCGCACGTGGGTTCAGACTGACCTGTCTGTCTCCAGGTGCCTTGTCCTCGCCGGCTGTAGCCCTCGAAAGCAACTTGCTAAGGTCAGAATATACAGAAGAGAAAGAAAGTGTAGAAGTAGTGAAACGTTAAAAAAAAAAAAAAAAAAAAAAAAAAAAAAAAAAAAAAAAAAAAAAAAAGGTAGCTGGGCGGCGGTGGCGCATGCCTTTAATCCCAGCACTCGGGAGGCAGAGGCAGGCGGATCTCTGAGTTCGAGGCCAGCCTGGTCTACAAGAGCTAGTTCCAGGACAGGCTCCAAAGCTACAGAGAAACCCTGTCTCGAAAAAACAAAAACAAAAACAAAAAAGTAAGGAAGTAGAGCGTGGTAGATGAGATAATGACACGGTTAACATTTACCAGAGTTAGCTACCTAACGGTGAGTTACCATGAGCTTTATACACAACTGATTGCCGAATCCTCAAAGTGACCACAGAAAGTCAGTTGCTCTTTTTATTCCTACTTTCTGACTGAGTAGAAGCTTACAGAGGGCAAGACTCCCCCAGGTGATAGCTAGATCTAAATCAAATATCTTCCCCTGTTATTTATTTTTTTAATTTATTTAATTTTGTTTATTTTTTAAAATTGAGCTGGGCATAATGACCCACACCTTTAATCCCAACACTAAGGGAGGCAGAGGCAGGTGGGTCTCTGTGAAACCAAGGCCAGCCTAGTCTACAGATCAAGTTCCAGGACAGTCAAGGCTACAGAGTAAAACCCTGACTCATACGTAAATAAATAAGCAAATAAAAATCAGTTTAAAAATTGAGATAGCTTCTTGCTTAGCCCAGGCTGTGTGTGCTCAACTGGCTGGGTAGCTAAGGATGACCTTGAACTACGGGTTTTCCTGCTTCTACCTCCTGGGTGCTTGGATTGCATGTGTGCACCCCCGTGCCTGCTTGTGAACCTCCATGCCAGGTTTTATTCAGTGAAGGAGATCAAACCCAAATCTTGGTGCATGCTAGGCAAGCACTCTTCCCAGTGAGCTATATCCGCATTGTTTATTTTACCCAAGAATCAATCTATTGTTTGAGTAGCCTGTGTTCTTAACAGAAATCAGATTCAGAGCCGAACTCTTTATCAATCTTTGTCAGTCAAGCTCACGTAAGTCAGGAAAGAGTCAATGCGTCTCCCGAAGGCTTCTTGCTGGACTGGAACCAGTTAGCCTCTCTATTGGATGGCAATGTGTACCATAACTAAAATGATTCCCAAGTCAAATGAGAGCTTGCCCTGTAAAGTCTTTTGTGTGGAATGATTTGAAGGTCAGATTGCCGAGCATGGCATTTGGACTGTGCCCAGCATGCTGCCTCTCAGGGGATGCTTCCTGCAGGGTCCTGGAAGAGATTTGCAGAAAAGCCTGGTTTGCAGTGGCTTTTAGATGAGGGAGCAGCAGATGGCCGGGTATTACATCACCTTGGGGAAGAGAAGCAGGAATATGAAAATAATAGAATTGTAGGGAAAGAACAGTCCAGTCTCCGAGTAGAGCAAGCACTAGGAAAGCATTTGCTCCTGGCAAACGCCAGGACAGCAGGTACGCTAGTGACAGGCTGACCCTCTGCTACTGCTTTGAAAACAGGCACTACCTTTTGTGACATTTTATTTATTTATTCTTTTTTTAAATTGATTTTTATTGAGCTCTACATTTTTCTCTGCTCCCCTCCCTGCCTCTCTCCTCCCCCATCCAACCCTCCCCCAAAGTCCCCATGCTCCCAATTTACTCAGAAGATTTTGTTTTGTGACATTTTATTAAAACAACAAGGGCCACCTACTACAAACTGTTATCATTGATTTCTCACTGGAGTTAAATATTATCAATTTCCCATTTTTACATAGGAATAAATTGCCCTCAGAAACTTGAGTAGCTTGGTCCAGTCACACAGCTAGTGAGTGATGGAATCCTGAGTTACCGTACTTATAAACACCTTGCTTAAAAACCTTCTAAAGGGCATATAAAGAATAATTCTTTCTCTGTTGGGAGGGAAAGCACTTGGCCGCACGTTAGGTATGTGCTCTTCCACTGAGTGTATCACAGTCACCTACTCTAATCACTGAACTAAAGAATCAGTGGTAAACTGGGGTGTCAGACAGTGGTAAAGCCCTTGTGGCATATGTGAAATTATGGGCGCTACCCGAGCACTGCAAGAAGAAGAAGAGGAAAGAGGAGGAGGGGGAAAGAAGAAAAAAATAGTACAATAATGGCATACACCTTTAATCCCAGCCCTTGGGAGGCAAAAGTGGGCAGATCTCTCTCTAGACATAGTGAGCTCCAGGCCAGCCAGGGCTACAGAGTGAGACCCTGTCTCAAAAGGAGGATGGGGAATGGGAGATTATAATTACCTTTGAGGGATCAAAGTTTGGAAAAGATCTATGCCTGATAGATTGGAAAGATAGTCTAGCTTAAGGTATATAGGGGACTGGAGAGATGGCTGAGAGGTTCGGATTCAGAATGGTTGCTGCTATTGCAAAGGACCCAGGTTCAGTTCTCAGCACACACATGGTGCCTCATAACCACCTATAACTCCAGTTCCAGGAGATTTGATCTTTCCTCTGACCTCTGTGAACACCAGACAGACATGCGGTGCACATATATAGATGTAGGCAAAACATTCATACACATAAAATAAATATGAACAATTTTTTAGTTAAAAAATAAAAGAAAGACCGGGCGGTGGTGGTGCATGCCTTTAATTCCAGCCTGGTCTACAGAGTGAGTTTCAGGACAGCCTGGGCTGTTAGAGAAACTCTGTCTTGAAAAATCAAAAATTAATAAGTAATAAATAAAATAAAAGAAAGATAATTTGGAGCTGGTGAGATAGTTCCAAGGGTAAAGGAGTTTGTCACCAAGCCTAATGACCTGCGTTCCATCCTGGGGACCCACACAGTGAAAGGAAAGAGTCAACATCTGTGAATTGTCCTCTGACTTTTACACAAGCCAAATGGTACGTGTGCTACCCCTCCCAATAAAATACATAAGAATGGGGCAGCGAAATTGTTTTGGGGTGCAGAACACTTAGCTGCAGCATGACATTTCTGCAAAATAAACAGATGCACAGCTGTGTGTCTCTAGTCTCCTGTATGTGCTGCCAAAGTCAGCACCTGGGTGTGCTTCTGTACTTACACAGCTGGAGGAGAGGCTGAGAGGACAATACCACCACTGTTGGTTCCATGGGACAACTTTACCAGGGTACAGGAGAGCAAGATATTTGGTAAAACAGGATTTTAGCAGATCTGTGGGTAGTTCTGGGTGAATTTAGCATTTGAATAGTAAGCTGAGTAAAGTTGACTGCCCTATCCAACCTGGAGGAGCCTCTGTAGTTCACAGAACTCCTTAGAGCTCAGAGGAGCAACAGGTACTGAGTGATCCTGGAGACCAGCATGTGCTAGGGCAGTGGTTCTCAGCCTTCCTAATGCTGTGACCCTTTAATATAGTTTCTCATTTTTGGCGACCCCCAAACATACTATCATCATCACCATCATCATCATCCTCATTATTATTATTTTGGTTTTTCAAGACAGGGTTTCTCTGTGGCTTTGGAGCCTGTGCTGGAACTAGCTCTTGCAGACCAGGCTGGCCTCGAACTCACAGAGATCCGCCTGCCTCTGCCTCCCAAGTGCTGGAATTAAAGGTGTGCGCCACCGCTGCCCGCCCATAAAATTATTTTGTTGCTGCTTCATAACTGTAATTTCACTATTGTCAGATGCCATCCAAAAGGGGTCGCAACCCACAGGTTGAGAACCACTTGCAATGGCATGCTTTTAGGCTTCACAGTTAATCATTTGTTCCAAGTTTCTTTTTTTTATGTTTGTATTTTTTTTTGTTCTGTTTTTATTTCATTTTTAAAACAATCTTCTTTTATAGACCAATCCCAGTCCGTCGTGCCGTGGTATTCTCCGCTGCATCTTCTCCCCCCATCCCAGTGCAAGGCCTCCCATGGGGAGTCAACAAAGTCTGTACATCACTTGAGTCAGGACCAAAGCCCTCCCTCTGTATCTAGGCTGAACAAGGAATCCCTCTAGAGGGAATGAGCTCCAAAGAGCCAGTTCATGCACTAGGAATAAATACTGGTTCCTGGGCTAGTGACCCCACAAACTGCCCAAGCCACACAACTGTCACCCACATTCAGATGGCCTAGTTCAGTCTTATACAGGTTCCCCAGCTGGCAGTCCCACTAGCTCAAGTAAGCTATTTCTGTGGGTTTTCCCATCTTGGTCTTGGTCCCTTTGCTCATAATATCGCTCCTCCCTCTTTATGACTGGACTCTAGGAGTTAGGCCCAGTGCTTAGCTGTGGATCTCTGCATCTGCTTCCATCAGATACTGGATGAAGGTTCTATGATGACAATTAAGGTGGTCATCAATTTGATTACAGGGGAATGGTATTTTTAGGTACCCTCTGCACTATTGCTTAGATTCCATGAGTTTCTGGCAGGGTAAGTTTGGCTCTGTGCTCAAGGCTTCACTTCTGCGATGTCTCAGGCCCTTGGACCAACATTTTCACAAACTACTTGTCTGCATTTTTTAATGTTCCAACGACAGCTCCTAACCACAGGCTACCAGGACTGCTGGTCTCAGGAGGTGTGAATCGTTAACCTCGTACTTTCACAGACTAAGGTGCATTCCCAGCCCTGAACTGTCCTTCTCATTGGCTCTCTAGTCACAGAGCAAAGACTTTGACTAGTCAGCCCCGACCCTGTTTCTCCCATCTGCTCTGCTCTGTGATTGTTGGAGCTGGCGACTTTGCAGAACCGAGAACATCCTGCAGTGGAAACTCCTATGCTTACCCTGGGGAACTGGGTTTTTTGGAGTGCCAAGGGATTCCCTCTGTACTTCATGGTGTTGTCAAAGTAACACCAGGACCTGGCCTTAGCCAGCAAAGAAAGTGTTAACTCCAGGTGTCTGCACAGAGGGTGGAGGTAAAGTAAACATAGACGTGTATGTGTGTGTCCAGACATGCGCAGTATACATGCATGGGGGGCAAGGTACACAGATCCACTCAGCACTTAGGAGACTAAGACAGGATGGTCAGTGTTCAGAGCTGTCTGAACTGCATAGGAAGACCCTTTCCCAAACAGACAAATAGACAAACAAAGGGGCTAGGGAGATGGCTCAGAGGTTAAGAATACTTGCTGCTGACAAAGAGGACTTGGGTTCAGTCTCCAGAACCCAAGTGAGGTGACTTACAACCACCTCCAACTCCAGGGGATCCAACGCCTTCTGATCTCACAGGCACCTGCATTTACAAGCCTATAACCTGTCCCTGCCCTCCCAACATACACATATACTCACACATTGCACATAGTTAGAAAAAAAATCAAGCCGGGTGGTGGTGGTGCACACCTTTAATCCCAGCACTTGGGAGGCAAAGGCAGGCGAATTTATGTGAGCTCGAGGACAGCCTGGTCTACAGAACTAGTTCCAGGACAGCCAGGGCTACACAAAGAAACCCTGTCTTGAAACCCCCAACTGCCCCCAAAATAAAAACCCCATAATTTTTTTTTTAACAAAACAAAAATTAAGAAAAAGAGTATAACATAAAAACAGAACTCTAACGGAAGTTGTACTGGTATGTGCTTTGTCACCTTGTCACAAGCCAGGGTCATCTTGGAAGAGAGAACCTCAATTGAGGAATTGCCTTTACTTGAATGAAGGCCTTTGGGGCATTTTCTTTTCTTTGGTTTTTCAATATGGGGTCTCACTGTGTAGCCCTGGTTGTCCTGGAACTCACAAACTCACTCTGTAGACCAGGCTGGCCTCTAACTCAGAGATCTGCCTGTATTTGCCTTCCCCAAACCTGCCCCCAGGGCTGGGATTAAAGGCATGGGACATTTTTGATGATTGGTTTGGGTGGTTTCAGTCCACAGTCAACCATTCCACCCCATGGCAGGTGGTCCCACGGTGTATAGTAAAGCAGACTGGGCAAGCCATAGAAAGCCAGCCAGTGAGCAGCATTCCTTCAGGGTCTCTGGCTTTAGTTCCTGCCCTGACTTTCATCCAGGAGGAACTATACCTAAAGCCAAATAAACCCTTTCCTCCCCAAGTTCTGTTTGGTCTTGGTGTTTTATCACCGCAATTGGAAGCAAAGGAGAGCAGACGCCAAGAATCATACTGCGCACCTGCTGTGTAGCAGATGGCAAAGATAATAAACACTGCTACAAAACAGAAAGAGGGACTGGGTGGCCTGGAAGAGCACTTACATGCTCTAGAGGCCCTCCTTGCTCCCCAGCACCAAAAAGAAAGAAGGGGGTGGGGAGAAAGAGAAAGAAGACGATTGGAAGTAGATGCAGTACGATATATAAAACAGATGAGCAGTCATTGGGGTGAAAACCCATGAACACCTACCGCTAAGTCAGTAGCTGCAGCCACAGCACCCAGAGCACCTGTGCTTACTCACTGTGCCATTGATCAGCATGCTTCTCTCTGTTGCCAGGGGAGTGTCATGAACATGTGGCCTGTGTGGTCCCATTTGATCCTTTAAAAGGACCTGAACTCTGGTGTGATGTGCTGCTGCCTCCATCTTGAAAAACTTATTTACAACTGAAACATGAGATCCATATTTCCCCCTTTGCATTCAGACCCACTGACTACACACTGGGTGAAGAAAGAAAGAAAGAAAGAGAGAGAGAGAGAGAGAGAGAGAGAGAGAGAGAGAGAGAGAGAGAGAGAGAGAGAGAGAGAGGCAGGGAGGACATGACTACTAGGTAGGTAGGGGGAGAAAGTTTATCGTAGATGTAGATGTGAGGGAGAGCATAGCTGGAGGCAGGGACTTCTGAGAGAGTCCAGGGTGGACAGGCCCCTGAGCCTGGCCCTGTGAGGAGATGGGGGAGGGGAAAGGGAGGGCCAGGAGCCCAGAAGAGTTAAGCACAGACAAAAAGGACTGGGTAACTAAAGTGACTGAATTCCATAGGAAAAGGCAGCAGTGGGAAGGGCGGCCCAATGACTGGGATGAAGAGGTTTTGGGGTAGGGAGTGGAGTATGCCAGCCACACCTTGTAATAGGTTGGGACTAAGGGATGGTGGGAGAACCTGGCAGTCAGGTTCCCCGGGTTTGAGACTGCACACACAATCTGGCATTTCCTGGCACTCTGGGTAGAGCACAGGGGTTCTTTTTCTGGAAAGGTCAACGTGATTGTTAGTTTTAATTGTCAATTTGATGCCAGCCACAATCACCTGGGGAGTATTGACAAGAGATTGTCTATACTATGTTGAGTAATGGGAAATGTTTTTTGTTTTTGTTTTTGCTTTTGCTTTTTTTTTTTTTTTTTTTTAAGATTTGTAGGCTGGAGAGAAGGCTCAGCTGTTAAGAGAACTGGCTGTTCTTCCAGAATCCCTGAGTTCAATTCCCAGCACCCACATGGTGCTCACAACCATCTATAGTAGGATCTGACACCCTCTGCTGGCATGCAGGTGTACATGCAAATAGGGCACTCATACATAAAATACATAAAAGATGATTTGTTAGCCAGGCAGTGGTGGTGCACACCTGTAATCCCAGCACTCAGGAGGCAGAGGGAGGGAGATCTCTGTCAGTTCAAGGCCAGCTTGGTCTACAGAGTAAGTTTCAGGATGCCCAGGGCTGTTACACAGAGAAACCAGAAAATAAATTCCCCATAACAAAGAAAATTGAAAACACTAAACATATAAACAAATACTATTAAAAGCAGCAAGAGGAAAAGACCAAGTAACATGTAAATGTAGACCTATTAGAATTACCCCTTACTTCTCAATGGAGACTCTGAAAACCAGAAGGGCTGGATGGATGTTCTACAAACTCTAAGAGACCACAAATGCTAACCCAGACTATTATACCCAGCAAAACTTCCAGTCACAATAGATGGAGAAAGAAAGATTTTCCACTATAAAACCAAACTTATGCAAGATCTGTCTACAAGCCCAGCTCTATAGAAGGTGCTAGAAACAACTTCAACCTGGAAAGGTTAACCACACCCAAAAACACAAAGAATGAGCTCAGATCAGCAAATCTAAAGAGGGTGAAAACCCCACACCATAACAAAATAACAAGAATCAACAACAAACACTGCTCATAGATAATTCTCAATGTCAATGATATTAATTCCCCCAATAAAAAGACACTAATAGACTGGATTTGAAAACAGGATCTATCCTTCTGCTGCACCTAAGAAACACAACATGACATCAAGGGTAGACATCCCCTCAGAGTAAAAGGATGGAAAAAGCAAACAGAAACAAGAAGTAAACCAGGGTAGCCATTTTAATATACGATAAAATAGACTTCAAACCAAAACTAATTAAAAATGACACTATTAATCCTCAAAAGAAAAATCCACCAAGAGGATATTGCAATTCTAAATATACATGCACAAAGGCACCCAAGTTTATAAAAGAAACACGGCTATAGCTTAAATCACATATTGACTCTCGCACAGTGATTGATACCTTGCTCTCACTAATAGACAGGTCATCCAAACAAAACCTAAACTGAAAAATGTAAAAGACATTGTAAACAAAATGGACCTAACAGATTTATAGAACATTTCACTCAAACGCAAAAGAATATACCTTCTTCTCAGAACCTCATGGAACTAGCTCCAAAATTGACCACGTACTCGGATACAAAAACAAGTCTCAACAGACACAAGAAAACTGAAATAACACCCTACATCCTATCTGACTACCACAGGTTAGAGCTGAATATCTGCAACAACAGAAAGTCTACAAACTCATAGGAACTGAACAACTCACCGATGAATGAAAACGGGGTCAAAACAGAAATTAAGAAAGAAATTAAAACTGGACAGTGCTGATACATGTCTTTAATTCCAGCATTCGGGAGGCAAAGACAGGCAGATCTCTGTGAGTTCAAGGCCAGCCTGGTCTACAAAGTGAGTTCTGGGACAGCTAGAGCTGTTACACAAAGAAACCCTGTCTCAATCGCCCCCTCCCCCCGCAAAAAAAAGCAGTAATTAAAAATCTCCAACCAAAAAGAGCCCAGAGCCAGAATTCTAAGCTCTCAGAATTCTACCAGACTTTTTTGGGGGGGGGGTGAGATGGGGTTTCTCTGTAGCTTTGGAACCTGTCCTGGAGCTAGCTCTTGTAGACAAGGCTGGCCTGAACTCACAGAGATCTGCCTGCCTCTGCCTCCTGAGTGCTGGGATTAAAGGCGTGTGCCACCACCGCCCGGCCTCTACCAGACTTTCAAAGAAAAATTAAAACCGATACTCCTCAAATTATTTCACAAAATAGAAACAAAAAGATTGCCTAATTCTTTTTATGAGGACTCAGACACCCTGTTACCTAAATCACATAAAGACCCAACAAAGAACGAGAATTACAGATCAATTATCCTTATGAACATCAATGTAAAAATTTTCAATACTTGCAACCCAAATCAAAGAATACAATAAAAGATCATCTACCATGAACAAGTAGGCTTCTTCTCAGAGATACAGAAATGTTTCAACATGTATAAATCAATAAATGTAATCCAATATATAACAGAGTAAAAGACAAAACACACATGAATATCTCGTTTAATGCAGAAAAGGTCTTTGACAAAATCCAACACCCCTCGTGATAAAAGTCCTGGAGAGATTAGGGACACAAGGGACATACTTCAATATAACAAAGGCAATTTACACCAAGCCCACAGTTAATATTAACCTAAATACAGAGACACTTAAAATATTTTCCCTAAAATCCGGAACAAGACAATAATGTCACTCTCTCCACACCTATTCAATATAGCACCTGAAGTCTTAGCTAGAGCAATGAGACAACTGAAGGTCAAAGGAGTTACAATAGGAAAAGAAGGAGTCAAAGTGTCTTTATTTGCAGTGATATGATTACATTTCATATATGACCCTAAAATTTTCACCAGGAAACTCCTCTAGTTGTTAAATATGTTCAGCAAAGTAGCAGGATACAAAATTAGCTCACAAAAATCAGTAACTTTCCTATCTACAAATGACAAAGGGATTGAGAAAGAAATCAAGGAAACAATACCTTTCACAATAACTTCAAAAAAAATCTTGGGCTAATTTTCATCACATAAATAAAAGACCTGCTTAATAAAAACTTAAAGACATTAAAGAAAGAAATTGAAGAAGATACAGAAGATAGATCTTCCATGCTCATAAACTGGTAGGATTAACATAATAAAAATGGTCATCCTATCAAAAGCAATCCACAGATTCAAGCCAATCTCATCAAAATTCCAATTTTTTTTTTTCCCGCCACAGCAATGTTTATTGAGAACGGGGAGGGGATCAGTCTTTCTTGGACGCCAGCACGTTGCTCAGCTCCTCCCGCTTTCTCTTAGCGCGTACGTGCGTGCCCACCCGCTTCTTGATGAACTTGAGCGCGCGCTTGTCCTTGGACACCTTGAGCAGCTCCTTGGCGCGCCGCTCGTAGGGCGCGAAGCCGCACACCTCCCGGATCATGTCCTGCACGAACTTGGTGTGCTTTGTGAGGCGCCCGCGCCGCCGGCTGTGCCTCGGCTGGCTTACGTTCTTCGTCACCTTGTGGCCCTTGTTGAGGCCCACGGCCATGGGGTAGCGCAGGGCCATGGCTGCTGCTCTCCGATGGCGGCCACGACAGGAAGCCCAACATAATTTTTTTACAGAACTTGAAAGGATAATTTTCATCTTCATATGGAAACACACCCACACGCACACACATATAATACACACACACACACAAAGCAGGATAGCTGAAACAATCCTGAAAAACAAAAGAAGCAGAAAATATCTTTGACAAAATCCAGCACCCTTTCACGGTAAAAGTCCTGAAGGGATTAGGGATACAAAGGACATATTTTAACATAATAAAGACAATGCTCGAGGTATTGCCACTCCTGTGTTGGCTGGATGTATGTCAATTTGACACAAATTATAGTCATCTGGGAGGAGGAAACCTCTATGGAGAAAATGCCTCCATAAAATCAGGCTGTGGACAAGCCTGAAGAGCATTTTTTTAATTAGTAATTGATGGGGGAGGGCCCAGTTCATTTGTGGGTGGTGCCACCCCTGAGCTGTGGTCCTAAGTTCTATAAGAAAGCAGACTGGAGCTGGGCGATGGTGGTATAGTCCTTTAGTCCCAGCAGTCAGGAGGCAGAGGCAGGCAGATCTCTGAGTTTGAGACCAGACTGATCTACTGAGCAAGTTCCAGTACAGCCAGGGCTACACAGAGAAACCCTGTCTCAACAATAACAAACAAAAACAGAAGAAAGTAAGAAAACAGTCTGAGCAAGTTATGATGAGCAAGACAGTAAGCAGCACCCTTCTCTAAGGCCTCTGCATTAGCTTCTGCTTCCAGGTTCCTGCCCTTATTTGAGTTCCTGACCTTCAGTGATGAACAGGGTAAACCAAATAAACCTTTCCTTCCCAACTTGCTTTTGGTCATTGGTGTTTCATCATAGCAATAGAAATCCTGACTAAGACAATCCCAACTTCAAATTGTATGATAGAGCTAGTAATTCAAATAGCATGGTGTTGACAAAAGCAAACAAAAATCTAGACATGTTGATCAATGGAATAGAACTGAAGACCCAGAAATGAGTTCACACACGTATGGACACCTGATTTTTGATAAATAAATCAGAAAAACACACTAGACTAAAAAGACAGCATCTTCAACCAATGTTACTGGCCAAACTGGATGTCTGTATGTAAAAGAATGCAAATAGATTCTTTTTAGGAAGGCAAGTAGAATACACAGTTACAGATGGACAGGGGTGGAGTACTAGAATGGGAGGTTCAAACAAGGACTGGAGCTGGGCGGTGGTGGCGCACACCTTTAATTCCAGAACTTGGGAGCAGAGACAGGCGGAGCTCTGTGAGTTCGAGGCCAACCTGGGCTACAGAGCGAGCTCTTGGACCGGCTTCAAAGCTACAGAGAAACCCTATCTCGAAAAAACAAACAAACAAACAAACAGGACATGGGAGGGAAGAGCGGGGTAAGAGAGGGAATGTGGGGAGGAACAGCTAAAACTAAAGGCCATTTGGGGGTTTGTATGGAACCCTAATACTGTGGAAATCTAGACGGAATCACCAAATAACTGGGGAGACAATGCCCCAGTTAGACACTTACCACCAAATGAAACTTCCAGTTCTGGGGATGGGTTACAAATAATCAAGCTGTTGGCCAAAGGGAGCCCATGGACAACCCCCAAACAACTCAGTTTGTTGTCAGTTGCTCTCCACAAACTGATGGTGAGGCCCTGTTGCTGAGGATGCTTTCTTACTTCCCTGAATACAGAGAAATCAAGCTGGTGTCTACCTAGCACTCTCTCCTATGGCCTGGTGTTCATGGTACTGGAAGGCACCTGAAAAGAGAAAGGTAAACACCAACCGAGCAACAAACCCTTCCTGCATCTACAGTGGTGACCTGCCTGCAAGATACGCTGATGCAATAAAGAATCCCAGCTTTCCTGAAAACAGATTGTTCTTGGTCCGGTAACATGTCTTGTTCTGTTTTTTGGTCAAGTTCTGCCAGTAGGTGAAAGGTTTGAGGGTTGGAGTTCAAAGGGGACACCAAGGCAGGTTGCTCTTTGTGAGTAAACGGTTTATTAAATTAGTTATTAATAACATAGGTAAGTAGGCAGGCAGCAGCATTTCGGGCACTCTAAGGAGATTCAGATACACGGGGTGGAGCAGGGTTACCTCTTAGACATTTTAGAACCCTGGAGAGGAAGTAGATTAGAAAGTTGCTAGGTTCTGGCCCACAGTTTGTCAATGCTGGGTGTAACAGTGAGTGTTCAAAGAATATTAGGTTATCCATAGACATCTTTCCTGACCAGCAATTACTAAGGATCTATAGGGTGGGTAAGGCAAGACTTTAGAGAAACCAAATTGCTATAGTTACTGAAATTGTCATAGTTCAATTGGAGGAGCTTTGCAAAATGGTGGGGTCCGGACTAACAATAGGAGTCACTCCCAGAAGCAAGAGCAGGGTAGGGAAGCCTCTCTTTCTCTCTCTCTCTCTCTCTCTCTCTCTCTCTCTCTCTGTGTGTATCTGTCTGTGTGTCGTTCCCCCCCACAGCCGCCAGCCTGTGTGTTTATTGCTGCAGCTTCTTCTCTGAGGCCTTGTCCGTAAACATTAGGCCCTTTCTCCATGGTCTTTGGGCCTAAGAATACTAAAGGCTCCCTGCTTTCCCCTACCCTCCTACTCCTGGCATATTTCAGCATCCTCTCTGAGTAGCCCGCACCCCTAACCACACCTCTGAAATAGGGCATTTAAGATGTTCTTTTCCCGTTTTTCTTCCTTGATCATGCCACCTGCTTAAGTGTCTGCTGGTGAACCCACCCCCACTGGAGCCACTATCAGCCCCAGAACTGGGAGGACAACAGGAAAGATGGTGTTTATCTGCGCCCCAGGCACTTACTGTACCTGGTCACAGCTGCATTAGAGGTCTCCAGAAAACAGAGATATGACAGGGCCAACTGCAGGAGGAACTGGGAAAGGAAGGAAGGGAAGGAAGGAGAACCAGGAGGGGTGATAGAAGCCTCAATCTCTTTCTTCCCATGACTTTGTGATATAAGAAATACATGTTTGGTCTGTTTGTTTACTTTTGAGACAGACTCTCGCTGTATATCCCTAGGGAGCCTAGAACTCAGATTTCTCTACCTCTGCTTCCCGAGTGCTGGAACTAAAGGTGTGTGTCACCAAGCCAGGCTCATATTTAATCTTTAAAAAAATATATTTCACTTATTTTGTGTTGCTAAGGGCCATGTGCACCTCACCCCTAGATTTGGAATGCCCCGAGTTTCTGGCCCATTGGTACTAAAACCCCTGGAATTTCCTTAGTGGTGCGTTGAGAGGAGTGCTTTTGTTATTCCTAGGCCCCCTTTAACTGGAACCCAGTATATGCTAATGAGATGGTCTGGAGGTGTCCCTACATAGCTTCCATATAAAGTTTGGTGAGCTTCCAGTCTGAAGATGCTGAGAGGGTGGTGCATGGAGAAAAATGGGTACATCCATCCCCGTTCCCCATGACTGACCCTATCCCTTCTCCACTTAGCCATTCCTGAACTATATGCTTTATAATAAACCAGCAATGGTTAAAAACAAAATGGTTAAAACAAGCGAAAAAGAAGCAAAAACCCAACTTCCTAAGTTCCATGCGAGGGTTAATAAATGTAGGATACCTCAGTTTAGAGCCGGCAAGATGGGGCAGTAGGTGAAGGTGCTCTCCTAACGGCCTGGACCCACAGGGTGGAAAGAGACAACCAACTCCCACAGGTAGGTGATCCACAACACTGTGGCATGTGCACACATGCCCAAATAAAACGTAATAAAAAATTTCAGACCCCTCAATTTATTGATGGAAGGTGAGAAATGCAAGATTCCCAGGGCTTGTGATGAATATCCACCACAGGGCTTGTGGCGCTGTACCACCTGGAACCATGGTAGGGCAAGGGTCTGGAGATTAAAGAACACACAGAGACGTGGGTCACTCTTGAAGCAAGAATGCCGATTTTACTATGTTCCAGGGCAGCTTATATAGTACTCTCCTTGATTAGTGGCCACGCCCTAGCTCTCAGGATTTTCTACTGCAAGCCCACCAGAAACCACTTCCTTGTTATCAGGAACTCATGAGGGTCTCTCGTGCTCAGAGCAGCTGCAAGCATAGGAAAACAAGTTGTTTACTCCGGCAGGCAAGAGGGGCATATAAAGTTCAGAGTCTGAGGGTCTGCAACCCCTAACAGCTCCCCCTTTTCTATGCAATTAGACCAGGCCTGTCTTAGGTTGCAGAAGCACAAATTCACATCTTACCCGTCATCAAGAACACTTGGCCTCAGCACGCAAGGCCTCTGTCTTAGGTTGATTGTGACAGGCTCCTGTCTTACCCGTCTCTGGCTCACTGGCCTTCCTGTAGCATGTTGACCCATACTACGCTTGGAGGAAGCCCACTTACTTGGGCAAGCATCAATTGCTTAGAAGCGATATTACATCACTACTGCTGCTGCTGCTGCCTGTTGTAGAGGCAGGGCACTAAAAACCCTCCAGCTACGAGAGTTCCTAGGGCAACAGTTCAGACCAGCTTTTCAGCAAGTCTAGACTGTAAAGAAGGCCCCTAGTCAAAGAATCTGTGGAAGTGGGAGGAACACGAGTCTCATTAATCTCAAGGGACGCAGTAAAATTAAATTGTGTGTTCCGTGGTCCCTTAAGAATTCAACTGGCTGACAGTAGCACTAAGGCCCGGGCGTGGCACAGAGTTGATAGAAGGAAAGGGAGCAACTATATATGCAAATCCCATAAGAAATCTAACTGCTCTTATAAAAAGGCAGTCTGTAGGTTAAGTTGGAAAATGTCATGATGAATATGCTCATTAAGGGATTTTGGGGTCTCTTAAGGCAGTGGCAAACTGTCCAGCTAGGGAATCAGCAGTGCTAGACAGCGGCCACCTGGCTGATGGCAATTTTGACTGCCGCAGCTGAGGCCACCACGGTGATCTTGCTTCGGCAGGGACGGCTTGGCACCAGCTGATTCACAGGGATAGGTAGCAAGTCTGGAACCCAGACCATAGGGACAGTCGTCTCATTCACCCAACAGCTGCTTAAATGACAGGAAACTTGAGAGCAGTTAAGGGCAGAATCATTCAAGGTATTGTAAGTTAAAAGAAGAAAAATGGCCCTGACATACAGACAGCTGCATTATTATTATTGGCTCTGGTTTAACTGCAAGGTATCTTTTAAAGATATTTGTGACATTCCATCTTGCTGTGCCATTAAACAAGGTAGAATCCTGAACAGCCAAGGGTCCAGAATTTAGACAGGCATGAGGTCCACAGAGGTATCATCTCATGAAGGTAGGCACTATATGCCATATTGAGCTGGATTCCAACTCCTGAGAATCTTTGCTAGCATTCTTGTAAAGTGGTCCCGGGAGTACTGGTAATGCATTCTGGCCATAATGGGGGTACTACAAATTTATAAACCGTAGGACCAGGCCAACATTTAGTGACTGGAGACACACAAGAGGTGGCCTTGTGAGTATCACAATGGCATCCAGACCTTACGAAGACCACTAGTGGAAGCATTGGTAGAATTAAGGGCAAGATCAGCTATAGAGGCTTTGCTAATAACACAAGGAGAAGGAGAATTCAGCAGAGATAAACTACTTGTTTTCTGAAAACAGACTACCAGATAGTTTCCACATACCAGTAACATTATTCCGTTACCAATTAATGGGAATGGCTGGCTGTCCCATAGCCCAATCAGTGGAAAGGAAGTACGACCATACAGAGCTATCCAGACCCACTGGCATCAGCACCAGTGAAATCCTGACCAGGGTCCGTCATACCTGTTGGCCATGGCTGATGGTCAGGAGAACAATTCATAGGACGTAAAGCCGTTCAGGAATCCAAATGGGGCTTCTTTCCTTTCCCCTTTTTCTTTTTCCTTTTTGTCCCCCACCCCCACAGGTCTTGGGGCGGTTGAGATATTGTTTTTGGTTGTTTTTTATTTTTATTTTTATTTTTCGAGACACAGGGTTTCTCTGTAGCTTTGTAGCCTATCCTGGAACTAGCTCTTGTAGACCAGAGCTGGCCTCGAACTCACAGAGATCCACCTGCCTCTGCCTCCCGAGTGCTGGGATTAAAGGCATACACCACCACCACCCAGCTGTTTTTTAAATGCCCAGCTTGTCCATAGTTAAAGCAGGGCTTGGGCCGCGCCCCAAGACCAGGATGCTACAGAGCAGCGGCCATCACAGCCCTGGTGATAGGGGCTTGGTCAAAGTCCTTACACAGTCTGATGTAATCATTCAACCCTCCTCATTGCCTGTGAAGATGAAGAGCCTCCTGACAATACTTGTTGGCATTCTTATAAGCTAGTTTGATAACCTGCATGGTGGTGTCAACATCAGGGACAATCCTACCTGCTAACTGTGAGAGCTGATTCACAGAATCTGAATAAGGCTCAGACGGCCCCTGCAGCACCTTAGATAACTGATTCCTGCAGCCTTGTTAGGCATGGCTTTCCAGGCTCTTAAGGCAGCCGTGGCAATTTGAGCATACACCCCTGGGTCACACATGACTTGCTGATTAAGTGGGGTGTAAGGCCCAGTAATGGTGAGCATGTCCACACTTCTGTTCGGGTACCCTGCAACGGCATTCCTTCTAGCCGTCTCCACATAATTGTCTTGATAATCTGACCTCCAAATCAAATAATCCCCTCCACTAAGTACCACCCTACAAAGCTGCATCCTATCACTAGGAGTCAAATTTTGATCCATGAAGGATTCCACCAAGGCAGCAGTAAAGGGAGCATCCAGCCTGTAAGCGGTTATGGCCTCTGTAAGGTATCTACATCCTTAAACAGAAACTGCAGGTGTAGCCTCTGCCTATCCCCGTGAGGATTCGCAGTTTTGATAAGAAAAGCCTGGATGTTCCTGGACTTAAGTTCTGCTAATTGTCTCCTCAACTCTTCTACTTCTTTCTTCCTGCCTTCTGGAGTGGCAGTTGCTTTGTAAAAGGGTTCTTTCTCCTGGGGCGAGATAAGAGAATAGACCCAATTCCCAGAGATGGCTTGGAATCACTACTGAGATCCGAGCCTCCTGAGGCTCCATCAGCTCCTCTCCTGGGTCTCCTTTGCCAGAGATTCTTCATCTTGGAAAGCCTCCAATGACTTTGTAGCTAGCCTCCTGGAGTTGTTCTTTGACCTTACTTACAATTTTCAGTAAGCATTGAATCTTTAACCAGTCTCCATAGAGAGAACGTGGCGATTGGAAAGGACTCAGGTCCTTTGTCAGTCAATTCTTTTGTACATCTGCCTTAACATGTTCCCAGTCAGGGACATTTAAGATACCTGCCTGCAAAAACCAAGGACTAACTGTCTATTTTTTTCAACAGATTCTTCAATTGTTTTTTTTTTTTTAATCCTGGTACCCTGTTCTTTCAGTAGTACCTGCAATTCCTTTAAGAGAGCAGACTTGGAAGAATCCATCCCCGTCCTTACAATTCACCCTCTCACCTTCCCTTTGTTACTTACCTGCAGGCCAGCCTGCCACAGGGTGTCCCTAGTTCCCTATCCCAGCGGGGCCTCCACCTGTGGTGCCTTCACCACCTGGAACCATGGTTGGGCAAGGGTCTGGGGAGTAAAGAACACACAGAGACATGGGTCACTCTTGAAGCAAGAATGCCGATTTTACTGTGTTCCAGGGCAGCTTATATAGTACTCTCCTTGATTAGTGGCCACGCCCTAGCTCTCAGGATTTTCTACTGCAAGCCCACCAGAAACCACTTCCTTGTTATCAGGAACTCATGAGGGTCTCGTGCTCAGAGCAGCTGCAAGCATAGGAAATTACTCCGTCGGGCAAGGGGTTTTAGAAAGTTCAGGGACTGAGGATCTGCAGCCCCTAACAGGGATAGTATTGGAGCACTGAACCCCTTAATCTGTGGGTCTGCACTAACTCTGGAGAGTGTCAGAAATGAATTGAATCATAGGACACCTGGTTGGTTGGATCATGGATAAAAATGAATGTATCCATGTGTCACACATTTTCAGCATAGAAACAGCTCATTCCCACCATCCATTCTCAGGCCTGTGACTCTGATGATCTGATAGCCAGAGCCAGTGGAAGATGCTAACCTCGGGGTCCATCAAGACTACCTCACACAGGGTGTGGGGTATGATTCTGAATGTAAACATGCCAGGACCTGTGCTGGAAGAGAACAGTGTACCATAAAGCAACAAACAAGATGCTCAGCCAAAGAATATGATAAACCCAAGGGTGGGATGGGCCTCTCAAGGGTGGGATGGGCCTCTCAAGGGTGGGATGGGCCTCTCAAGGGCTAGGATTAGTGTCTTAGCACTGACCTCACACACTCATGGTGGCTCTCAAGTTACCTCTCAAACAGTTGCCAGATAATTCCCCTCATTTCCCCTTGATAACTGAGATTGTGGAGTGGCTCAGAGGTGCCTCAGGGAGGATTCATATCTGATAAGGTAAAGCCAGGAGTCACTAGGTTTGTACTAAGGGTTTAAGGAGTGCCTTTTGCGGTGAAGGGGGTTTCTAGTGAGGTTCCTAGGAAATTAAATGTTTATAGCCGGGAAGGGAGAAAGGCCTTAAGCAAATGTTGATTGTCTTGGAGTTCTTGTTTTTCATGTACTTAGAGGGGCTTTTGCCATGATGGGCTGGAGATGTAGTTCAGTTACAGAGTTTGCCAGGCCCTGGGTTCTATCTGTGTGCACAGGCCAGGCACATGCGCGCGCGCGCACACACACACACACACACACACACACACACATGCACATCTCAAGTACCATTGGGTCTGCTGGATAATATGGCCCAAGTGGCAGACCAGCTTGCACAGCATGGACCTATTAAAGAGTCTTCTGTTCCAGACGAGGGAGGTTTAAACGAAAATAGTCCAGCTCATGGACTAGCAAGCATTAGGAGGTATGTCCTTGTTGGAGGTATGTCAGTAGGGTGGACTTTGAGGTTTCAATAGCCCATGCCAGGATCAGTCTCACTCTCTCTGCTTCCTGCTTGTGGATCAGATGTGGGCTCTCGGCTGCTGCTCCAGCACCATGCCTGTCTTCCTGCGGCCACACTCGCTACCATGATGGCTCTGGACTCACCTTCTGAAGCTATAAGCAAGACCCCAATTAAATGCTTTATTCCATAAGCTGCTTTGATCATGGTGTCTCTTCATAGCAATAGAAAAGTTACTAAGACACACACCCCACTCAAAGCTAGCAGCTTTTCAAGTTATTTGGTGTCTGTGCCCAAATAACTTTGGTGTAATATACCCAAGTGAGGAATATGCTGCCTCTAAAATCCAAACAGGCTCACCAAGCATTAGTAAAGGCCAGGTGCAACAAGTACTTACTAACAAAACCAAAAGCCCTCATGGGGCCGGAGGAGTTGCTCTCTTGGTAGAGTGATTGCCTAGCATGCACAAAGCCCTGGGTTTGACCCTCAGCACTACATAACACACCCCACATGAGGTGCACCTGTAATCTTGGCATTTGGAGATAGAAGCAGGAAAGTCAGAAGCACAAAGTCATCCTTGGTAACTAGTGAGTTTGAGCCAATCTAGGCTACATAAAACTCTTTTTCTCAGCAGGACTGTGGTGGTGCATGCCTTTAATCCCAGCACTCAGGAGGCAGAGACAGGCAGATCTCTGTGAGATTTAGGACAGCCTGGTCTACAGAGCTAGTGCCAGGACAGGCTTCAAAGCTACACAGAGGAAGTGTGTCTCGAAAACAAAACAAAAACAAACAACACAAATCAACCAACCAACCAAACAAACAAAAAAACCCCATACCTTATTAAAATTAACTTTACCCGGTTTTCTTTGCACTGCTGGGTCTAATTAATGGTAGGCAAGCATTCTGCCACTGAATCTCACTTTACTTCCCCATGTGTGACTAGACAGTTAGCTGGGGTGGAGGGATGGCTCAGCGGTTAAGAGTTCTTCCAGAGGTCCTGAGTTCAATTTCCAGCACGCACATGTCACGGTGGTTCACAAGTCTATAACTGTAGTCCCATGAAATCCATCACCCTCTTCTGGTGTACAGATAGACATATAGACGAAAAATCCATATACATAAAGCACATAAGTAAACATTTTAAAGAATTAAACATGTGGTTCATGTTTCTATTGCATGAAGCTGAATTAGGTAAAAGATTGGACTGTATCCTTTAGGGAAGTGTGTCAGGGATGAAGCAATGTGTAGATTTACTGCCCCGACAGACACAAGGCCTTCTCTGGGAATTATCTCCTGGGTCTTATCTCCCCTTTCTAGGCCTACACAGTTCTCGCCTAGGGATTATCTTGACTTTATGCCTGGAAACAAGTCTCCCCCATCTTCTGACCCTATAGAATCATCTTAGACATTCTATTTGGCACTCAAATGTCTTAGTTGCTGTTTGAGATGGGGTCTTTTTATATAGCCCAGGCTAGCTTCAACTCCAACCTCCATTCCTGCCTCAGCTAGGAGTGTAGGTGTGTTCTACCACAGCCAGCTTTATATTGTCTTCTAAAACATTTTTAATTACATTTATTTATTTATTGTATGTATGTGTGCACTAAAAACTAACTTTTTTTGTTTGTTTGTTTTTCGAGTCAGGGTTTTTTTGTTTTTTGGTTTTTTTTGTTTTTGTTTTTGTTTTTTTTTTTTTTTGTAGCCCTAGTTGTCCTGAAACTAGATCTGTAGACCATGCTGTCCTTGAATTCACAGAGATCTACCTGTCTCTGCCTCCTGGGTGCTGAGATTAAATATGTGTGCCACCACTGCCTGGCCGTATTTCTTTCTTTCTTTTTTAACATACAACTAAAATAAAATAAAACAAACAAGAACAACAACAAAAAAAGCCCAAAGAACAAATAAGATAAAATTTAATAGTTAAGGAGTACAAGTTGACATTTTTCTTTTTGTGTGACAACCATAAAAATGATGAGGATAACTGGTGTTTCATGAATAGGGTGTCAAGTGTTGACGCTGCCTGAGAGCAAGCCCAAGGTCGCTCCTGCATCTCTTAGAAAGCCAGGGCTATTGGACAGTGTGCTACCTCTTTTGATTTTGGTTTGTTTAGCAGTTTCCATAATTTTCTTTCACATGTGTGGAGAGCAGAAGGTGATGTCATCCTATGCTGGGGCATGAGTCCCAAAATCACCTGCTCTGTGAGGGGTTGATGAATACCCAGTGAAAACTGGGCTCTCCAGGCAAGTAAGTGGAAAGCATAGGGTTGACAAAGACGTAGTTGCTTCACCATTAGAATGAAGGGCTTACTGTAAACCTATATATTTTCAAGGATGGGGTCTTGTGAGTCCTGTCATCTTTGTGAACTTCCTGAGTCTTGCAAATTTCTTCAGAGTTTTGCGAGCCTCTTGAGACACCCTGCTCCTTTCAGAAGGGAAGGAATACAGAGGAAGGAGATACACACAGGGACCTAACAGGCTTCCCAACATTTTTTGGCACAGGAGTCCTATTTTCATATCTGATGGGGCTACCTTCCAAGGAATGACATTTGGAGAGCATTGTTGCAGATAGACGCTGACGTTTTGTCTAGAGAGGGGAAATGTTTATGTTAAGAACCAGACAGTCTTCCCTTTATTTTCTGATTTATTTCTTCAAACCCCGATGCCTGTTACATGATGGGAGCAGGCAATGGATGGATCATCAAGTCATTTATTTGGAGCTGGAATATAAGGAAACTAGAGCAAGATACCCCTTGGGGGGCTGGAGAGATGGCTCAGAGGTTAAGAGCATTGAGTGCTCTTCCAAAGGTCCTGAGTTCAATTCCCAGCAACCACATGGTGGCTCACAACCATCTGTAATCGGGTCTGGTGCCCTCTTCTGGCCTTCAGGCATACACACAGAGAGAATATTGTATACATAATAAATAAATAAATATTTTTTAAAAAAAGAAACCCCTTGGGTTTCATGATGAGGAAACTCGGTTCAGAGAAATAAAGTTCCCTGCCCAAGGTCTCTAAGATCACCAGAGTCTGATAAATTTAAAAGCTGGGGAAAAAAAGATGGTTGAAACAGAAACTGACCCACTTCTATCTCCACTAGGCCCTGTCTCTTTGACATTGCTCACCAGTTATCTGAGCATCCGCAAGGGGAAATCATCCTTCCCAGGAAGGCTACCAAGACAGACTGCTTCTTTCGCAGAACGTGTGGGCAGAGGTGGAGCTTTCTCATGCATTCAGCTGCAGAGATTCCCCAGCATTCCCGAGGAACATAAGCAATGTGTACACTTGCATCAGACTTCTTCACTTGTGTGTGTGTGTATGTACATGTGTGTACATGTGTGTATGCCTGCATATAGAGGACTGAGGTGGATGTTAGGTGTCTGCCACCAGAGCTTTCCTTCTTATCTTTTAACTTTCTTATTTTATGTGCATTGGTGTGAAGGTGTCAGTTCTCGTAAAACTGCATCTTCAGACAGTTGTGAACTGCCACGTGGGTGCTGAGAATTGAACCCAGGTCCTCTGGAAGAGCAGTCAGTGCTTTTAACCGCTGAGCCATTTCTCCAGCCCTTCTTATCTTTTGAGATGGGGTCTCTCGCTGACCCCAGGTTACTGGCTGGCTAGACTGGATGGCCAGCAAGCTCCAGGTATCACCCTGTCTCGTCGTCTCCCATTACCTTCTGCCTGTATTAGGGTTACAAACATGGACAACCACATTGGACTTTTATGGGGGTACTTCACATCTGAACCCAGGTCTTCATTGTGATTCAAGCACTCTATAGACAGAACCATCTCCCCAGCCATAAAATCTTCTTTTTAAAAAAGTGTATGTATGTGCACATGTGTGCAGACATTCACACATGTGCAGAAGCCGGATGAGGACATTGGATAGTCTGTATCACTCTCTATATATTTTGTTGTTGTTTTTTTGTTTGTTTGGTTGGTTTGGTTTTTCGAGACAGGGTTTCTCTGTGGCTTTAGAGCCTGTCCTGAAACTAGCTCTTGTAGACCAGGCTGGCCTCAAATTCAGAGATCCTCCTGCCTCTGCCTCCCGAGGGCTGGGATTAAAGGTGTGTGCCACCACTGCCTGGCTCTACCTTGTTTCTTTAAGACAGTCTCTCATTGAACTTGGAGCTAGGCTGACGGCCAGTAAGCCTCAGCTATCTTCTCTGACCATCTCCCGCAGCAGCACTGGTACGCCTGGGCCATGCCCAGCTTTGTTTGTGCTTCTGGGTATTTAAATTCTGGTCCTCTCACTTAGCCAGCAATTGTTCTTACTTGCTGAGCTGTCTCCCCAGCCCCTAGAATTCTTTGCAGTAAAGAGGGATCATTCAGGGAGCTTCCTTGACCTGGAGTTTTGTATGTGTTCCTCCTCCCCTACCTCCTCCCTACTCAGATCCTTCCCCATTCCTCCTGCTGTTCACCCCAGACAAGTGCTCTCCTTCTGAGCTGTATACATCCCTAGCCGGCATCTTCTGAGTTCATGTCCTCCCAGCATGGACCTCCTGACAAGTAAATGTAATGGGATTGGCTTCTCCATAGAGTCCTTTGAAGAATTTGAGTAAAGGAGTAAGTCACAAAACAATCCCATACCAGTCTGGAATTATGATTAATAAAAGGGTTATTTATTTAAAGGGAAAAATGTACAGATCACCGTCCTAGACAACAGCCCTCTGTACAACCAGGAAAAGAGGCTGCTGGAAGCAGAGTCCTCAAGAGAGGGAGCATGCGGCTACCGCTGCTTTTTTCAAAACCAAAGAGACCACACCCAAGTGGGCTGGTATCTTAAAGGCTATTGGCTGAAGGAGCAGAAGGAGCTCCCGCAGCACCTCCCCCTTTTGTTTAAGTGAGTTCTAAACCTACTACAGAATTATATACAATAAGAAGAAATATCCTATTCTAACTAGCTTAAGTCTTATATAATAAATAACTTGGCTAAGTCATGAGAGGAAATTAACTACATTTATCTAGTCTTCAACCTCATCAAAGATCCGAGAAGGGAAATAATGTTACCTGAGTAATTAGGAAGTGCAGTCAAACAACTTTCAAAACATGCAACACATCACAGAGACAAATGGCTACCTGGGCAATCACCCAAAGTCACATTTGCAGCGTTGAAGCAATCAACTTTAGCTAAGACCTAGAATAATTGACAGATTATTTTTAAAGGCAAGAAATTTTTTAAAACCATCTTACCCTGTCTTGGCAAGATTTGACAGTTTTGCTTATCTATTTCCAGATACTATGTATTTTGTCAGTAGTTGAGGTATGGGCAGTTCCTTGCCCAGAGGCCGGTTTTGCCAAGAAGAAGACAAGCTCCATGTGGAGTGACTTTGGTGCTCAACAATCTCTCGGGAATAGATCAGTGTTGCCAGGAGTGATTGTGTCTCACTACCATAGAACCCTAAGTTATATTAAATGTCATTTTCTACAGCTCTTTGAAGAGGTTGAAGATTGTTTATTTATACAGAATATAATCTCTATGTATCGCCGGGCAATGGTGGCGCACACCTTTAATCCCAGCACTCGGGAGGCAGAGGCAGGCGGATCTCTGTGAGTTCGAGACCAGCCTGGTCTACAAGAGCTAGTTCCAGGACAGGCTCTAAAGCCACAGAGAAACCCTGTCTCGAAAAACCAAAAAAAAAAAAATAATAATCTCTATGTATCTAAAAAACCTGATTAGTCTAACTATAAATATGACAAACATAGATGACTATTGATCTATAATTCTTAATCCCTATCTAATTTAAAGACTAAGACAATAAACAACTGCAATAAATGAGGACAATGACCTCCAAATGTAAACAATGTACAAGTATCTTGATCAGAGGTAGAAATGTACACTACAATATGGTAAATATATATATAATGTTTTAAACAGAGGTAGAAACATGCATGCATACAATATTCAATATAATTTAACTTTGTATCCATATACAAGAATCTATGCCAATGTAATTATCTATAAACAATAACTCACAAATACCAATCTATTATCCTATCATCCAATTCCCCCCCCCTTTTTTTTCCCCAAAAAGATCCCTGAGTTTATAAACTGGCCTCTACCTGGGACTCAATCTCACACTCTGATAAAACCAAACTAGCCCCTATTCTTCATAGTTCCAGTTCTGTGGAGCTGCATAATGAGTTCAAGGCCAGCCTGGGATACTATCAAGAAAAAGATTCTATTAAAAATGTTATAGTATTATTAGTGTGCGTATGTGTACTTTGTGGAGTTGGTTCTTGCCTAGTTTCATGTGGATCCTGGGAATCAAAACCACGTCTCTGAGTTTGCACTTATTCACACTGAACCATTTTCTGGCCCCCAAAGGGTCCATTTTGACCATGTTTAATCTAAGGTGTGGCCTGGGTGTGTGGCATGATGGGGATGTATTTGCTTAGCAAATACAAGGCCCTGGATTCCATCTCCAACAGAACAAAACCAAACCAACCTCCAAGAAGTGTGTGTTAGCTACTTTCACATCATGGTCACCAAATGCCTAATGAGAACAATGTGAGGGAGGAGAGGGGCTCAGGATGTCACCGCAGGACAGGTGTGCTGGAGGGAGAGGTGCTAAGAGACAGAGAGCCCTGGGGAGAGAAGCACAATCAGGCTGTAACCCTCAAGTACTGTCTGTCCTAAGCGGCTTGTATCTCCAGCTAGACCCAATGTCTAAATGGTCCCACAACCTCTCAGAACAGCACCACCAGTTAGGAGCCAAGTCTTTAAATACATGGCTCTACAGGGGACAGTCCACATCCAGACCAAAATCACACGTATGAAATATCCATGGAGACAACAAGTTGGGGGCTACTTTTATAAAAAATCTGCCTGAAGACACAATTTTGGGAGTTGTTAGACCAAAGCTGGTATGTTTCCTTAGTTATTGTATGTGTGGGGATGTACATGCTCATGCATGTGCAGAGGTCAGAGAACAGCTGGCTGGAGTTCTCTCCTTCCACCGCGTGGTCATTGAACTGAACTAAGGTTGTCAGGTGTGGCAGCAAGCACCTTTACCCTCTGAGCCATCTCGCTGGCCCTAAAGATACCTCTAAAGGAGAAAGTGAAAATAATTTTAGACACGATAGGCTCAAGGAAATGAATAGCGTGTGTGTGTGTGTGTGTGTGTGTGTGTGTGTACACGTGTGCACAGCTCAACAAATTGAAAACCTCAGAATCACCATCTTTAAAGTCCTTTAAACATTCCTGATCCCCCTCCACCCATGTCTGCTTCCAAACAGGAGCGCTTGTTTGTCTATGGTCTTCTAATTAATCCTGCTGCAGAGTCTCACAAGAGGAAAACCTTTTACCATCAGCCATTTAAAAGAGAAACCAAGTTGCTGTGTCTGCTGTGCCCCTCCAGCAGGTGCCTCTTCTAACTGGAAATTTTGTAACATTTAGGCCTCTCTAGAGACTGAACAGGCACTTCCAGATCTTCCCACGGGAAAGGAGCCCCCGTGGCTACTGTATCCAAGGGAAAACCAACTCTGAGGTCAAGTTTTTAGAAACCAACCAGCAACTTACAAGTTAAAGAACTGCCACTACTAAGTGCTTCGGATCAGAAGCACCCCTACTCCCAGGCATTGATAATGTCAGGACGGAGCAGTTAAGGTCAATAGCATCCATGGAGCCACACTAGGGTCTCAACATGCCTCCTCCTTTTGTCTCTTCTATTGAAAATGTGCTCCCAGGGTGCTGTTTTAGAACAGTGGTTCTTGCCGGGCGATGATGGTACACACCTTTAATCCCAGCACTCGGGAGGCAGAGGCAGGTGGATCTCTGTGAGTTTGAGGACAGCCTGGTCTACAAGAGCTAGTTCCAGGACAGGCTCCAAAGCTACAGAGAAACCCTGTCTCAAAAACAAAACAAAACAAAACAAAAAACTGGTTCTCAACCGTCCTAATGCTGTGACCCTTAATATAGTTCCTAATGTTGTGGTGACCCCAATCATAAAGTTATTATTTTTCTTAAGATTTATGTATTTTTATTTTATGTGCATTGGTGTTTTACCTGCATGCATGTCTGTGTGAAGATGCCAAATTCCCTGGAACTGGAGTCATAGACAGCTGTGAGCTGCCATGTGGGTGCTGGGACTTGAACTCAGGTCTCTTGGAAGAGCAGCCAGTGCTCTTAACTGCTGAGGCATCTCTTCAGACCCCATAAAATTATTTTTGTTGCTACTTCATAATTGTAATAAGCTGTTATGAATTTAATGTAAATATCTGATATGCAGGTTATCTAATAGTGACCCACGTGAAAGGGTTGAAAGGGTTAACACCACACTCCCCCACCTCCCCGCAAAGGTTCATGACCCATAGCTTGAGAAGCACCATTTTAGAAGGCAAGGGTTTGGGGGCTGTAGACGTAGCTCAGTTTGTAGAGTGCTTGCCTAACATGCAGGAAGCCCTGGTTCACTCCTAAACACCAGATAAACCCCAGGGTGGTGGTGCACATCTGTAATCCTAGCACTTGAGAGTGGAGGCAGGAGTGATCCCATCATGAGAACTGAGTCCGTATGAAGAGGGTTAGGCCTCACCCCATGTAGCCACTTTCCCCATTGCTGTGACAGAACACATGACAGAAAACGTGGAAGGAGAGATTTATTTGGGCTGAGAGTTTGAGCAGTCATACTTTATCGTGGCAGAGAAGGCGCAACAGGGTTCACAGTGGTCAGAACATTTCTGCAACTCCTCAGGTGGCCACAGAGCCGGAAGCAGAGACGGCAAGGGAGGAGGGAGAAGTTGGGTTAGAAACAGGCCAGACTCCAGTGATCCACTTCCTGTAGCCATGCCCCCACTTCCTGAGGTTCCACAACCTTCCTGAAGTACCACCTCATGGAGACCAAGTGTTCAAACACTTGAGCCCATTGGAGACATTTTATTTTCTTTCTTTACTTTTTTCTTTTCTTTTCTTTTTTTTTTTTTTTTTTTTTTTTTTTTTTTTTTTTGGTTTTTTGAGACAGAGTTTCTCTGAGTTGCTTTGGAGCCTGTCCTGGAACTAGCTCTTGTAGACCAGGCTGGCCTTGAACTCACAGAATCACCTGCCTCTGCCTCCTGAGTGCTGGGATTAAAGGTGTGCGCCACCACCGCCCAGCCCAACATCTCATTTTCAAACCATTACACCATCCACCATGGGAAGGTATAGTACAAAAGTTGTAGGATAAGGTCCTCCTTAGACTCTGAATCTGCTGGCATCTTGATGTTGGGCTTTCTAGACTCTAGAACTCTGGGAAATGAATTCCTGTTGTTTGTAAGTCAGCCGTCCCTACCCGCCCCCCAACTCCAGTCTATGACATCATGCTGTAGAAGCCCACACAAAGACAAGCATCTACCGGTATGTGCATTTCTCTGTTCCTTTTCTTTACTTGTTTTCTGAGTCAGGGTCTGGCTGTTTTCTTGTTCATTTTTTAAACAGAGTCTCACTATATAGCCTGGCTGGAGCTAGTTATGTAGACAAGGCTAGTCTCAAAGTCACAAAAACACACCTGCCTCTATCTCTCTATGCTTATGAAGTTGAACTATCACCCAGACCTTTTTTGAACCTCTGCCCTTGATAGACAGAGAGCTCATCTAGCCATAGACTTCATTACCCATTATCACTGCACTGATAACTACATGACCAGAGTTAGTTGAACTGCCTTGCCTTAGGCTTTTCTGCAAGTCTCATTATTCAGTTAGCTATTACTTGTTGTGGCGTGTGTCTCAGATCTCCTAGTCTCATTTGTTTATCTTACTATCAAGTCAGAATGGACACCCAACTCCTTATATACAATGTGTGTGTGTGTTTGTGTCAGGGGCACAGCTGCACCTACCTGTACAACGGTGTAGTAGATTTACAGAGTGGGTAGAACGGGATTCTGATAGAGCCCTGGGGTATTGTTATTGGTCATTACAGAACTGGCTTCGGTTGGCCTCAGGAGTGTTTTCTCTAGAATCCAAATTCTGCAGGAAAAAAAGGGAAGTCCAGAGGCCTGTGACCTGCCTCCAGGCTGACCTTGAACTTTTGATCCTTCAGCCTTTGTCCTCTGAGTCCCGGGAAAGCAGGTGTGGGCCACCACGCCCAGATTTAGCTTTATTTTTGAGAGTTTTGTTCTGTAGCCCAGGCAGGACTCAAACTCAGTCTGCCTGCCCCTGCATCCTGAGAGCTAGGGTTACAGGCGTGCACCTGGTGGCACTCCTTATTTTCAATATGAGAAAACTGAGACCCAAGACTGTAAACAGCTCCCTCTGAGTGACCCAGGTGTCCCCAGCCCCCAAACCCTAGCCACTCTCCACACCACTGTCCCATGTCACCCATGCCATGACTGTACACTAACACACAGGGACAGGAATGAATGCAGGCTTATAGACCCTGTGGAGACATAAACCACTTAACCATTTTCAAACTGGGGGTGGAGACAGGAGGAAGTTCAAGATCATCCTGGGGGGGGGGGGTAGCCAGCCTGGGTGACATAAAGCAAAAATAAAATGCAACCAACCACCACCATCACCACCAAAAACCCATCACTTTTTTGTTTTGTTTTTTTTTTCGAGCAGGGTTTCTCTGTGTAACAGCCCTAGCTGCCCTGGAACTCGCTCTGTAGACCAGGCTGGCCTCAAACTCACAAAGATCTGCCTGCCTCTGCCTTCCCAGTGCTAGGATTAAAGGACTAAAGGCATGTGCCACCACTGCATGGCTCCTATCACCAATAAATAAATAAATAAATAAATAAATAAATAAATAAATAGCAACAAAAATCCCACAAGAATTTCTCCTTCCCCTCACCATTTGAAAGCAAAGGGCAAAAAACTAAGCATGGAAACCAAATTCATACAAAAGGATCGTCAGTTTAAAAAAAACTCTAGAACAAGCAGGGAGGCAGAGGCAGGAGGATCTCTGTGAGTTCAAGGCCAGCCTGGTCTACAAGAGCTAGCTCCAGGACAAAGCTACAGAGAAACCCTGTCTCAAAAAACCAAAACCAAACCAAACCAATCATCCAACCAAACAACAACAACAACAAAAACTCATCCAGAACAATAAGGTTTCTGGCTTCTTCTTTTTCTCCGGAAAGTACCAAATAGTGGAAGACTCCGGTGCAGCCAGAGAAGTCCAGAATTCGGAGACTGCAGAGCTTCCCAGGAGGATTAGGCAGAAGTTTTAGGGTCCACAGAGGTCCAGGTGGTGGAGGCTGAGTGTGTGGCCGAGGCCGTGGGGTTCGTAGAGGTAAAGTCAAAGATAAAGAGTGGATTCCCGTCACCAAGCTGGCCTGCGTGGTTAAGGACCTGTAATGAGCATGGAAACAGATTCCTCTGAATGAATAAAGGGGAATCTGTAGTGTAGATTTTGTGTTCTTTTAAAAATGCTACAGAGTCCCAGGTGGCAGCTGTAGGCAAGCAGCAAATGCTATGAAGTCCCAAATGGTGGTAGCAGGCCATGTGGCGGCAGACAGCAGGCCCTGCGAGCAGCCAGTCCCAGGCAGAGAAGGCTGCCAGTCTTATAGCGGTGGCCTGAGCAGTGGTGGCAGCCCATGTGGTGGCAGGCAGTGGGCTCTGGGAGCAGCCAGTCCCAGGCAGAGATGGCTGCTGGTCCCTGAGCAGTGGCTGGTCCCAGGCAGGGAGACACATGCGGGCTGGCAGAAGACAAAGACATGGTGAGGTTGAATATTTATTCAGGGGAGTTATGAAGGGGGAAGTGGGGAGAGAGAGAGAGAGACAGAGACAGAGAAGGGGAAGCAGAGAAGTGGGGAGAGAGGCAGAAGCGAAGCTGCCTCTCCAAGAGGATGATGGAAAAGAGAGTGAGCTCAGGCCGGAAGCTGAAGATCAGCCTGCCTCAGCGGATGGGGAGGGAATGGGCGTGGCTTGTCTCTTAAAGGGACAGGGACCAAAACCATAACATTCCCAGGTCTTCCTTATAATAAAAATCAGGAGATTAGACACCACAGTTTGAAGGAATTGGGGCGGCGAATTCTCAAGACTGCTTCCTGCTGATTGTGGGCATCGTCTTTGGGGGGTGGAACCCGAGAGAAGGCTGGGTGCTGGTCACATCCTGGCATAGCTGGTCTCTGCTTTGGACCGGTGTCTGTGGCATGGAAATGCCTGGTGTCTCTATGGCTTGTCTCTTAAAGGGACAGGGACCAAAACCATAACATAGAGCAGGAAATTTATAGAATAAGAATGAATGCAACTTGGTGTAATATAAAAGCATTTCTTCTTGTGTGTGGTGTGGAAAATTACTAAGGTGAAATATTAAGAGAACATTTGCCCACTTGAAGGCTGCCACACCCAGCTGGCCCTGCCAGATGAGGGGGCTGCACCCAGCAACCGTGGTAACGAAGTAATCTTGCCACACAAGAGGGACCCCCACCCTTCTGTGGCCAGTCGATACTGATAACCCAGGACACCTGGTTATCGGAAGGATCAAACGAGGGGCAGTTTCGAACTAACTTAAAAGAGAGGGCTGAAGCAGGACGGTCATCTCACTCCTCACAATGGCTCTGGCATCAGGCCCTTGTGGAAAGAGAGATCCTCCAAGCCTGTCTCCTGAAAAGCAGAAATATTAAATGTCTTGCCTAAACAAGTGGTCCGAGTACAGAGCTTCATCTCCAGAAAACAGACATTTAACGCCTTGCATCCCGAATGCAAAGCCTCATTTCCTGAGAGTGGACATTGAAGGTCTGTCTCCCGAGAACAGACAAGATACTCGGCCTTCCCGAACGCAGACAGAATGCTTTCCCATCCCGAGAGCTTTGTCTTCGAGAATAGAGAACTAAAAGCCTTGTCTCCTGAGACTCGGTCACCCAAAAAGCCGAGTCCAAAGGCCCTACATTCTGAGATAGACTAGCACCAGCCACAGACTAGGGTCAAGGATTGATCCAGCACCCTATACCAGCCTGGAACAGGACATCGGAACCTTTTCTCTTGAGCACAGACTATGGGGTCAAGAGTAGAGAGCCTCACTATCAAGCCCCCAGTGCGGTCAGGCGTCCAGCCTGAAGAGATCCAAAAGTCCTTTTTAAACTGAAGAATACCAGGTCATATGATGCTATTTAATGCATGTATGAGATGTTAAGAGAAGAACATAGATATGTTAATACATATGTTTAGTGTGTGAAATGTTAAGAAATATCTTATAGATAAGTAATAATTGTGTTGGGTTAAGAAGTGTTTTATAGATAGGTAATGGATAAGTTGTATTAAGGTTAAGAAGTGTTTTATGGATAAGTGATAAGTTAGATTAAGGTTATGAATTGGTTTTATGTATTAGGATTAGTAGGATTCATAATTGTGATATTGAATTGCCTGTGTGTTGCCCATTATCAATCCCCCATGCCTATTAAGATTGTAAACCCCATTGATGCCTTGGATATTGAAGTTGCTAGTAAAGAATCATTATAAAAACAATTCTCTTGCTTGGTCTGGCCACTCATCCCTCTCTGGGGAGAAGGGCACAGAGTCCTCATAGATATTACTCGAAAAGAACCTGGAGCTGAAGTCCCCCAGCTCGTAACAGATCCTGAGGATCAAGTCCCTGGGGATCTACCTGTTCTCCCTGCCGGGTAAGAAACTGGCGATTTATTTACTTCTTCCTGGGCCCGTCCCTAAAGGATGAGGTTCTAAAGATCACACCAGTGCAGAAGCAGACTAGGGTTGGTCAGTGAACCAGGTTCAAGACTTTTGTCCCTTTTGGGGGCTACAATGGTCACATTGGTCTTGGGGTTAAGTGTTCCAAGGATGGCCACTGCTATCAGAGACCATCATCTTAGCCAAGCTTTCCATTGTTCCTGTGTGGAGAGGCTGGGGGGGGAGAGAGAGAGAGAGAGAGAGAGAGAGAGAGAGAGAGAGGGAGGGAGGGAGGGAGGGAGGGAGGGAGGGAGGGAGAGAGAGAGAGAGAGAGAGAGAGAGAGAGAGAGAGAGAGAGAGAAGCCCCACTACAGCAATTTGAAAGAAAATGGCTCCCATAGGGAGTGGCGTGATTAGGAGGTGTGACTTTGTTGGAGTAGGTGTAGCCTTGCAGGAGGCAGTGAGTCTTTGTGGGGTGGGCTTTGATGTCTCCTACGCTCAAGCTTCCCAGAGTGGACACAGAAGGCTTCTGCTGTCTGTGGATCAAAATGGAGAACTCTTAGCACCACGTCAGTCTGCCATGATGGTAATGGACTAAATCTCTGAGCTATAAGATAGCCACAACTTAATGTTTTCCTTTACAAGAATTGTCGGGGCTGGAGAGATGGCTCAGAGGTTAAGAGCATGGACTGCTCTTCAAGAGAACCCAGGTTCAGTTCCCAACACCCACACGGCAGTTCAAAACTGCCTGTAACTCCAAAATCTGACACCCCCACACAGGCAAAACACCAATGTACATGAAAGAAAGAAAGAAAGAAAGAAAGAAAGAAAGAAAGAAAGAAAGAAAGAAAGAAAGAAAAAAAGAAAGAAAGAATTGTTGTGGTCATGGTGTCTCTTCAAAGCAGTAGAAACCCTAATGAAGACACCCACACTGTTCCATGCAAAGTAATAGACCACTGTGGTGCGTCTTAGCCCTGCCCCCAGAGGTGTCGTCTCTGCTCTTGTGTCCTTGAAGGCACTGATGATGGCTGATATTGACGACTGCTACACATGAGCCAGGGGCTTCACTAACACCCTGATACCTAAAGCAACCTGACCCCCAAGCTCTGGAAGGAGACCGTGCTCACCAAGTCTCCTTATCAGGAGTTCACTGACCGTCTTGTGAAAACCTGCACCAGTGTCTCTGTTCAGAGGACGCAGGCTCCAGCTGTGGCCACTATTTAATGTTTGTTGGTTTGTTTGTTTATTTTGTATACAGTGTTCTGCCTGCATGTATGCCTGCATGCCAGAAGAGGGTGCCAATGGTTGTGAGATACCATGTGGTTGCTGGGACTTGAACTCAGGACCTCTGGAAGAACAGCCAGTGTTCTTAACCGCTGAGCCATCTCTCCAGCCCCCACTTTTAAGGATTTTATATAAGAAAAATAAAGTGAATTAAATCTGTTAAAAAATAAAAAAATAATATTTCTGCTGTCGTGGATCACAAGTCTCACCCATTCTATCCTGGGGCTCTTTCTGTGTGTTTAAGGAAGGCCTTAGTCCAGATGCAACTTTGTTTCAGTTCTGAGTCAGTCTTGGTTTCACTTTCAAATCACAGTGTAGTAATCTGGTAAAACGCTGAGGAGTAAGGAGAAGGAAGGAAAAACTGGAGGGTGGGGCAGGGCGGGGCGAGTGAGAAATAGCTTGTTCTGAGGACTCCACCAGGGAGTAACTGGGAGTAATTAATAGCATGGCGGCCAGAGTCACACTCCCAACGTTATAATTAAAGGGCTTCCTCCTTGCTGATTTACTCTCTAGGGCCCCCTGGAGGCACTCGAGGAATTCAATTTTTCTGTCTGAAGCTGTTGGCCGTCCATTGGTGGGGACAGGAAGACAAGGTCTTCAGAGAATCGGACAACAATAACACAAACCCAACAACAACCACCCCTGGGCACCTGACTGGCTTCAGTAAGTTGTTGGTCTGTACATCGGAAAGTTCCAGACATATCTAGACTGAATTTTTATAGCTCAGGCCAGGGCTTTCTTCAGGAGAGTGGGTTCTGGGGAGAGCGGGTTCAAGATTAGTATATGGCAGAAGCCATTTGGCAGAGGACTGCAAATCCTTCCCACGTAATCTGCATGCAACAGATGAAGCATGCATGAGAAAAGTCTGCGCTACACAAACTCAGGAGTACCACACAGGTTACCTACAAAGGGTGAGGATCTTCTTGGCCAGAGCTTTTCTTTTGAGTGGTTATGTCTTTCCTGTTCTCTCGTCCACTTGTACACCCCCCCTCCACTGCCTTTCTTTTTTTTTTTTTTTTTTTTTTTTTTTTTGGTGGGAGGTGGGAGGGTTGAGACAGGGTTTCTCTGTAGCTTTGGAGCCTGTCCTGGAACTAAGTCGTGTAGACCAGGCTGGCCTCTAACTCAAAGAGATCCGCCTGCCTCTACCTCCCAAGTGCTGGGATTAAAGGCATGTGCCACCACCGCCTGCCTGCCTTTCTATTTCTTGATAAACCATTTCTATTTCTATTAAATATTACTAACCATAATCTGTTATAAATATTACTAACATAACCATAATTATGATTACTAAGCATAATCTGGACGCAGGAACTTGGGACTTCATTGAGTACCCCTGGTACTCTGACCCATACCTGAAACATTCTTATATTTTAGTGTGTCATGAGGGTCGCCCAGGTTAAAGCACAGCCTGCATGAGCCCTGGGGCCAGGCCTGGGATTCTGAATTTCTCCACAGCTCTGATGCTGCAACACAGGGCGGTGGGTCCTAAGGTAGGTGGTCACTGGGTAGACTTGCAAGAATTACCGACAGTACTGATGCCTGCATCTTAGCTTTGGTTTGGTGAGGAAGATGGAATGTTAGGGTTTGTCAGAGAGCCCAAGAAGATGCTGGTGTGAAGTAGGGTCTGATATGCATTAGCCTGAGGCAGTAGCTCCCCAGATAACATTCTGAGGGACTGGGCAGAGTGCTTTCTTTACAGGCAGGAAGTCCTGGGCTCTATCTGGGGTACCAAATAAACAGCATTAACCCCAGTAGTTGGGACGTAGAGGCAAGAGATCAAGGTCATCGTCAACTACACAGTGAATCTGAAAGAGACCCTGTTTCAAACAAACAGAGTCAAGTAGTTAGTAAAAATGGCAGCTAGCCTTGCTCTCCTGAACTGATTCAGGTGTGGGCATGGCTTGAGGGTCTTTATTTCCAACAGGGTTCTGCTGAAGCTGCCAGTCTGGGGTTCACATAGAGTGAAGCGTATCACCCAGAAGGAGCCACTGAGTGTGGCTGCATAGCCAGGGGTAATCAGCCGGTGGCCTCTATAATGCTTACTAGCTGTCTGGTTTATCACGCCATATGCCTTAGTTCAGGACAGTGGTGCCCCTGTGGAACAGAACAGTGGCCTTGTCCCCTGAGAGTGGAAAATAGGCTTCTGGGACTTAGAAAGCTATGTCCCCCACCATATCAGGACCACAGTAGAACACACACACCTTTGCAAAGGGGCTTATCTACCTGCTGTGTTTGCAGCGTGGAGGAAGTGAGCTGCAACCCACCCTGGCGACATGAGATGTCCAAGGAAGAGTTAGTTCCCTTCTGGGGACTGGAATGTTCTGAGTCAGGTTGTGGGGATCTTGGAGATCGTTATTCTGGAATGATTTCTCGAATCATGACAATGTTTCCCTTAGTTTTTGTGTCCCTCACAGCAGTTAAAAGGAGGAGGAAGGTGAAGAGGAGAAGGGAGTCAGCAGAGGAATCAAAAGAAGAATCAGAAGAGGAAGGGGGAACCGATAAAGATAGGAAGAGGAGAAGGGAACAGGTGTGGGGCTGTGGTCCTATAGCATCGTCTATTCTGGATGCTGAGTGAGCCAGAGCCTTTGGGCTCAGGAGTCAGAGGCCAGCCTGGGTAATAGTGACACCTGTGTAAAAGGAGAGGGGAAGTGGGAGGAGAAGAGGAGCAGGGGAGGGAGAAGAAGAAGAAAAGCACTGTGCTATGCATCCAACTAAACCTGAATATGGTGCAAAGATGAGGCTCAGCGACCTATAAAAATATCGTTTTTATAAAATTCTATGAAAAATGTATGCGCTTCTGGTTTTGGTAGCATGCTTCTAAAACTGGAACCATTACAGAGATCAGTGTGGCTCCCGTGTAAGAATGACATATAAATTCTTGAACCATTCCGCATTTTAAAATTTAATCCTTGTTTAAAAGATACTCATTTTTATCTTTCTCTAAGGCATTTCCTTTGCTTGCTTATTTTTCATTTCTTTCAGGGACTCCTTCCTGGCCATTAGCCTGAGTCTGGAGGCTCTGTTACTCCACAGCTGGAAACAGCCCTCAAGGCTGTGGGAAGACACTATCTGTTAAGCACCTACTATTCACCAGCGGTCCCACAGACCACTTCCCATTCTCTGAGACCTCATCATTGTACTAGAAAGTTCTTTGATCACTGCGATCAGGACTGTATGATGTATCGTCCCAGATGGTCACAAGCATTTCTTTTGTGGGGGCCATGAGGATTGAAGCTCAGGGCTTTACCATGCTGGGCATATACTGTACCCCTTGAGCTATAACCCTCAGCTCCTGTAAGCATAATTTAATTTATTTTTAATTTTTAAAATTTTTTCGAGACAGGGTTTCTCTGTAGCTTTGGAGCCTGTCCTGGAACTAGCTCTTGTAGACCAGGCTGACCTCGAACTCACAGAGATCTGCCTGCCTCTGCCTCCCACGTGCTGGGATTAAAGGCGTGTGCCACCACTGCCCGGCTTGAAGCATATTTTAAAGTTGAACGATTTACTTAGATAAAGCATTGCTATAAAGAAAATGACACACATATTCAGCTGGAGGTCTGAGAAGTGGGCGGGCCATCAAGTAGGAAACTTGGGCCATTAAGCCATAGAAACTCTCTGGGAATCTCATGCTGGCCATCAAACTCCTGCAGAGAGTTGGTTATTTAATTACACCAGAAAGAGAATTTTTACACTTGTTTCTAAATAGCTTTTTCAGGGCTATTGGGGTCTCAGGCTGAATTGATGTATGGTGAGTTTAATTTTTGCCTACTGATGGAGAGCTTTAAATGTTGCTTTTTTTGTTTTGCTCTGTTCTGTCATTTGTAGACTATAAGCTGCAGGGAAAAGAACCATGTATTAGGCAAAGGATCATTTTTTTTCCCCTCTCCAAAACATCATGTCAAACCTTGAACTTGAAAATGAACATGTTTGAAGCTGGCAAGGTGGCTCAGTAGATAAGAATATGTGCTGTATAAACACAAAAACTCTGAGTTCAGATCCCGGTGCCCATGCTTAAAATAAATAAATTAAAAAAGCTGGACATAGCTGCGTGGTGGCCTCTAGCCTCGGTGCTGTGTCAGGTGGAGAGAGACGAGTCACTGAGGCTTGCTGACTAGTTCAGCCGAGTTCAGGTTCCACGAGAACCCCCCCATCTCACAGGAATACCGTGAAGAATGATACAGCAGACACCCAACTTCCTCCGCTGAGTCTTCAGGTGCACACACTTGTGTATACACCACGTGCACACACACATACAAACATACCACACAAACACATATCACACATATACCATACCCACCACACACTCACTACACACCACACACACACACACATACCATACACATATAACACGCACGCGCGCGCACACACACACACACCATACACTTCTTCAGTGAGTAATGCTCATGCACTTGATAAGCAGGTTCTAGGCTCCTGTACAAGTCAAGCTCTGGGTTTATAATATTGATCAAAGTTGACATAGTCCTTCCTCACAGAGCTTCAGGGCCAGAGCAGAAGAGAGGCTGGCTACACATGAGCATGCAACACCAGGCTGTGTGTCCACTTGTCTCCTTTTCTGTGTCTATCACCCCAAGATGCAGAACTGAGAAAAAAACACAGGCCGTCAGGTACAACGGAAGTCCAGAGAGATGACTTCAGCTGGGCCACGAAGAATAAGGAAAGGCCGGTGTTGTGTGACTTTTCCTGAGAAGCCACAAACTCGTACTCACCCAGACTGGGCACTGAAGACGGACAGAAGAAACACATCTTCTTTCACAAGAGAGGCTGTGGAAGTTCCCTGTGTGTGTGTGCGGTGGGGGGGGGGGGGCAGACCCATGGGTTCCAGACACCACAGACCTCGCTAACAGAGTCTCCTCCGCTCTCACAGGAGGGCCTGTGTCCCTGCCTCCCTGACAGGTGGTCATGTTTTATTGCTCAGTCCTGACAAAAAGGTTCCTTGTACCTAAGATGTGGGATTAGTGGGCAGGGCAACATTTTTTGAAAGATTTATTTATTGTGTACACAGTGTTCTGCCTGTGACTCTTCTGTCATGCCGGCACCAGATCTCACTATAGATGGCTGTGAGCCACCATGTGGTTGCTGGGAATTGAATTCAGGGCCTCTAGAAAGGCAGTCAGTGCTCCTAACCTCTGAGCCATCTCTCTAGCCCTAGAGGCAACATTTACCTTGAGTGACTTTAAGGAGCAACATACACAGGATCAAGTCAGAGAGTTGGGCCCTCGCATCTGTCTTCCTCCAGCAAATTCAGCCAATGCTCCAAGTATGTGCTCCCATGGCTCCTCACATGAGGCAGGAATAGAAGCAATCGAGGCCTCTTTAACGAGATTATAGAGAGCTTGGGTCAATTTAGAACACAAAGTGTTCCTCTGTCTCAAAAAAAAGGTTTTAATTAAAAATAAATAAATAAATAAAAAATAAATAAAGGGCCAGCAAGATGGCTCATCCAATAAAGGAACTTGCCATCAAACCTGACAACCCCAATTTGATCCTGGAGACCACGTGGTGGAAGGAGACCAGCACCTCCTGCAAGTGGTCCCCAGACCTCCATGATAAGCATGCACATGCATGTGTGGATGCGCGCACACATACATGCACAAATGCACACATATAATTTAAAAAATAGATGCTTGGGCCCCACTATAGACCATTGAAATCTGAATTCTTAAATCTGGAAGCTCTGTATCTTCTTATTTGTTTTTCTGGTGCAAGGTGGACATTTCACATTCAAACTATGGCACTCCATTTCCTGGATAGTTCCCTTTCTGTTGCTGTGACAAAATACAGCATAGGGGAAAGTGTTTATTTTAGCTCACAATGCCAGGTTACAGTCCATCACAGTCGGGAAGTCAAGGGCCTAGGATTTAAAACAGCTGGTCACATCACATCCGCAGTCGAGAGCAGAGAAATGAGGGCCTGCTCAGGCTCTATTCATTTTTTCCTCTCATATACAGTCTAGGAGGCAAACCAGGGGATGGTGCCACCCACTTTTCTTCCCACATCAATTAACCAGGCGTGGCCACAGGCCAACCTGATCTAGACAACTGAGGCTCTCTCCTCAGGTTATTCTACGTTACATCAGGTTGGCAAGACCATCTGTAATCCCAACCTTGGCTTCCATATTGGGTGCCCCTCCCCTGTGCCCCTCGAACCTTGACCCCTCCCCAGGAAAGGTCAAGACCACTCCCACAGGCTATTTAAACTACTCCCCAGAAAATAAGCACGTGGTTTTCCCTTTTCCTCTCTGGTTGTTGCGTTGGCAGCTTCCCGTTCCCTTGGGGCCACCCTGGAGCGCAGGTGTCTAATTAAACCTGGATATCTTTTAATTTGGTCTGATTTGGCTTGATTGGGATTATTTTGTGTCCGTGGATTCACTCGGTTAGGAAATATTCCTAATATCTTGGAGATCTCACTGAGGGGTTGTTTTCTTTGCCGGGCTAAAACTGGCTTCCGGGCTAGATCAGCTCCGTCTTGGTGAGTCCCCTTTTTCTTGCCTATGCTACTAGGGCTTGGGGGGGACTCATTCGTGTTTACTTTCGTCCATTTTCAGGCTTTTGTGGAAGACGCGGTCCATGACAAAAGCCTGGCCTACGTGCCGAAAGCTGAGATTTTTGCTGAGGTGAATTTTGTTTATACAGGGATGCCTGACATTCAATTTTTCACAGCCCCATTTTGGCCCAAGAATTATTTTGGCAGACGCGCCGTAAAAGACTTGAGCCACATGACTGGATATAGACTTTTAAAATGGGTGGTTACAATTCGAAGCCAGATCCGTTATCGCCCCTGGGATGCCTTTTAAAAATCTTTATAAATTGGGACTGTCTCATACAATCTGTGTCAAGTGGCTAATTTATGCCCTAAGATTTGGCCTCAGTATGATCTTGACAACAAGACGTGATGGCCACCAGAGAGAAGCCTTGAGTTTACCGTCCTTTGAGTCCTAGAAAAGTTTTGTCACCGCGGGGACAAATGGACAGAACTCTCATATGTCCACGGTTTTGGGTCACTACGCTCTTGCCCCTCCCTCAGTAGCCAGTGTCACAGCGCCTCTGGGTTTCTGGAACTTCTGGGAATTGGGATCCAGATAGTTCAGCCTTAACTGTGCAGCCAGAGGCACTGGCTCCTCCCCCACTCCCTCACTACCCAACCCCCTTCAGTGGAGCAACACACTCCTCATTCTTCTCCTTACCCACCCTCACCTACAGGAATTGGTGAAAATGGCCTTTAATGTTTTTAATGCCCGAAAAGAAACAGCAGTCTTCCTGCTGCAACAGGCAGCAATGCTCCAGGCTCAAGCCTTACCAGCTGCTCTAAGGCCACCAGGACTCACACCAAGGGGACAAGGAAAGTCAGCCACGAGGCTCCATCATGCTGGAGCCCAGCCTAAGTCAACCAGAGTGACAGGATCCTTCAAATGTGGTCTAAATGGCCATTTGGCATGGTATTGCCCTGGGCCTCCTACAAGGCTATGCCCTGTCAGCAATCTGGACACTGGAAGTCACAATGCCCCCATGCGAGCTCATCCTCTATGCCACACCATGGAGGTCCAGTCTCACCAACACTGGCAAGTGAGACTGTGGCAGCCTTCAAACTTCTCGGCTTTGCAGAGGATTGATGCAGGCCAGATTTGGTGACTCCCATAACTCTCTCCAAGCCTAGGGTAATGCTATAGGTAGCAGGTAAGTCCATTGTTTTTCTTTTGGACAAAGAAGCTACCTACTCTGTTTTAACATCTCACCCAGGCCTTACGTTCCCCTCATCAATTTCATTTATGGGGGTAGATGGGACCCATTCCTCCCCCACTTAAAACGTTGCCACTGCCCTGCATTCTTGCAGGACAATTTTTCTCTCATTCTTTCTTAGTGATACCTGCTTGCCCAGAACCTTTACTGGGTCGAGATATCCTTAGCCACTTTGGGGCCACACTCACTTTGGCCCCCACATACTCTCCTGAGTCATACTTTCTTCTCACTTTAACAGCCTCACAGGTTCCTACTCCAGACTGTTCTGTCCCTATACTCCCTTACCCAGTAGAGGCCCAAGACTGGGACACTTCCACTCCTGTGCTTGCTACTCACCACCAGCCAGTACTAGTTCGCCTTAAAGACCCTTCCTCCTTCCCTTCCAGATCCCAGTTTTCTGTGCCTAAAACCCACCACCAAGGCCTTAAACCTATTATCACCTATCTCCTATCTCTAGGATACACTGCAATTCTTCCTGTGTGGAAGCCCTCTGGCACTTACTGCCCAGTTCAAGACCTCTGCCTCATAAATGAGGCAGTCATTCCAGTTCACCCAGTGATTAACAACCTTACAATCTTTTGTCTAATGTCCCTCTTACCACCCCCTACTTTACTTTTCTGGACCTAAAAGAAGCCTTCTTCACTGTCCCTTTACATCCTGACTCATACTTCCTCTTTCCCTTTACCTGAGAGGACCCTGACTCCGGGTCCTCCAGACAACTTACGTGGACTGTTCTCCCTCAGGGTTTTCGGGACAGTCTCCATTTCTTGGCCAAGCTCTTGTCTCGAGATCTCTCAAACTTTGACCCAGATTTTAGCACACTCCTTCAGTATGTCGACGATCTCCTTCTCTGCAGTCCTACATTGTCTTTGTCCCAACAGGCCACCTCTGCTCTCCTGAATGCTCTCCTACAGTGGTATATCTGTCTGTTCAACTTAGCCTGGGGTCTAAGACCCTCACCTCTGACAGGATCCAGGCCCTGTGGGATTTACAGCCTCCAACTGCTGGGGCTCAAATCCTCTCATTTTTGGACCTGCTAGGGTTCCTTCACCATTGGTCTTAGGTTTAGGTTGCCCTAAATCCAGCAACTCTCCTTCCTGCTCCCTCCCCCTCTGGCACCTCCTCTCACTCTTGCCCAGAGGCTGCAGAAGCTTTAACCTCATCTAGGCTGGGTTGTCTAGACCATTCACTCACAGATCCCAACTCACCCTGTTTGTTGATGGACATTCCCTTATAGGTAAATCAGGAAACCTCAAGGCAACGTATGCAGTGGTCACTTCCACTGACACAGTTGAAGCGACTGGCCTGCCAAAGGGAACCTCCTCATAAAAGGCCGAATTAATTGCCTTGACTCCAAATAGCCAAGGGCCAACATGCTAATATCTATACTGACTCTAAATATGCCTTCTTGATAGTCCATACTTATTCTGCACTCTGTAAGGAAAGGGGCTTCCTTACTACCAAGGGCACTCCCATAGTTAACAGACCCCTTTTAGCCAACCTCTTGGAGGCCTTCCAGCTCCATGCAGAAATAACCATTATTCACCGGTGGGACACCAGTCCTCCAAGGACCCAGTGGCTTTAGGCAATGCCCAGGCTGACTCAGTGGCCCGGGGCCTGGCCTCCAGCTCCTCAGACTCCAGAACACATTTTGTTCTTAACTCCCTCCTATTAGCCCTGTTACCAACTAAAAGAGAGGGACAAGCTTATAAAAAGGCAGGCCACAAAACCAAAGGATGGATGGTTCTATTTAAATAACCGTCTCATCCTTCCTCAAGACCAGGCATTGACAATCATTTCAGACATCCACCAGACCTTGCACATAGGCCACAAAGCTTTGTTCCGCTTCTTGAAGCCTGTCTTTGACTCCACCCATCTCCGAGATCGTATTGTACAGGTTCACTCCTCCTGCCAGATGTGTGCCCCGGCCAATTCACACGGGGATCTCCACATATGTCAGTCTCTACACCAGCTTCGTGGACACCAACTGGGTGAAGATTAGCAGGCTGATTTCACTCATATGCCTACTCGTAAAAAACTCCATTATCTCCTAACACTTGTGGACACTTTTACAGGGTGGATAGAAGCATTGCTGGTCTCCAGGGAAAGGCAGATGTGGTGGCTCAGCTACTCCTGGACCACATCATTCCTTGGTTTGGTGTCCTGCGAACCATTCAGATGGATAATGGACCAGCCTTCACTTCCAGAGTCACGGAGTTCGTGTCAGAAGCTCTCAACATCTCCTGGAAATTCCACACCCCCTACCATCCACAATCCTTGGCAAAGGTGGAGAGGGCCAATGGACTCATCAAACAACAGCTAACCAAGCTTTCCACTGAACTCAGGTTATCTTGGCCCTCCCTTCTCCCCATTGCCCTTACTCGCCTCTGGCCTCGGGGCCACCCCATGTTCCCCTATGGGTTTGAACCCTTTTGAGCTGCTTTATGGCAGGCCCTTTCTCCTTAACCATCACCTCCCAGTTCAAACTCCTCACTGGAGGGGTATCTACCCTACCTCTCCCTTCTGAGGTCCCTTCTCCATTCACATGTGGACAGTTGTCTACCTGCCCCCACACCAGTGGACCCTAATGCCCCTAAACCTGCCCCGCTCTCCCCAGGGGACAGACTACTTCTCAAAGAGTTAACTCCTAGGTCTCTCGAACCTCGATGGACAGGACCTCACATGGTAATCCTCACCACCCCCTTGGCTGCCAAGCTCCTGGCATACCTATGTTGGTACCATCTCTCCAGGCTCAAGGCACCTACTCAGGACACTAGGTCTGTCCAGCAGACAGGACCTTCCACCCTCTGGTTTTCCAGGATGCCATAATGAAGGGCCTACCTGCTCCTCAGCCTGGCACACTCACCTCTGGTGATACAAACAAGAATAAGAATATTTTTTCTCCTAGATATATTTCTTCTTATCCCCTTCAAGAAAAAGATACCTGGCATCTCCGGGATGACAGTAAACAGGATGCCTCTCCAGCCATACCTCTCGCTGAATGTGAACCCACCAACACCCAGCTCTTACCTCCCCCAAATCGCCCATGCCCGCAGGAAGTAGCCAGACTTGAGTTGATGCCCCCTTTTCCAAAGAGAGACTAAATGTTGGTCATAAGTATCACCTCAGCTTCCTGTCACCCCTTATACAAACAGTCTGGAATGTAATCCCAGCCTCCGGCCTCCATCTTTGGAGGCCCCTCCCCTGTGCCCCTCGAATCTTGACCCCTCCCCAAGAAGGGTCAAGGTAGCCCACCAAACCTTGACACCTTCCCAGGAAAGGTTAAGACCACTCCCACAGGCTATTTAAACTGCTCCCCAGAAAATAAAAATGTGGTTTTCCTTTTTCCTCTCCAGTGGTATTGGCGGCTTCCCGTTCCCCTCAGGGCCACTCAGGAGTGCAGGTGTCTAATTAAACCTGAATATCTTTTAATTTGGTCTGATTTGGCTTGATTGGGATTACTTCGTGTCGGCGGAGTGGCTGGGTTAGGAAATATTCCTAACACATCACCGCCTAGCGCATGGCAAGTATGTAGACAGTTGCTGTAGAATAATCCTTTTGTAAGCTGGGAAGTGTGTTGCTCTTGTTGGTTTAATAAAGAGCCGACTGGCCAACAGTTAGGCTGGAAGAGGTTGGGCGGGACAGTGAGACTGAGGGAATGCTAGGAATTCCCTAGGAATGCTAGGAATGAGGGAGGGAGGAAGGCGGGATCACCAGTCAGACACAGAGGGAGCAGGACTGGTAGAAGAAGAGGTAACAAGACATGAGCCACGTGGCAGCACGTAAATTAATAAATATGGGTTAATTTAACTTGTATGAGCTAGTTAGTAACAAGCCTAAGCTATGTGCCAAGCATTTATGAGACCAACTGATCCTCTAAGAGATGGGATCTACAGGGAAGAAGTTGGGTAGAGTCAGTATAGTCCTACTACCCTGTCCCTGGTCTGGATTCTCAAGCCTGCAGCACACCTTGTTCTTGTCCCAGCCAGGTCTCTCCCTAGCATGACTGATTCCCCATTTCTACCTGGGCATCCACAGGCCCCTGGCACTCTGCATGTCCCTGGCCGACTAGACAACTTCTCCTTCCTTCCCACAGCTCCTTCTCTGGTTTCCAGTCTCAGATCCTCTCAGTGGCCAAGACGGAACCTGGAGATCACCCCACCTTCTTCTTCCCACTCTTTCCACCTCTGATCAGCCTGTAAGTCCTGTCTGGCCTACCTGCACCGTGTCTATGGAATCCACCCCTTCCCACCCCTTTCCTGGGTCAGGCTTTCATTACCATGCTTGCAGCAAGATCACTGGGGCTATGCCAGCTGCTTTCAGTACAGCCTTCCCCTGAGCAACCAGGGAACATCTGATTTCTCCAAACAACCTACTTCTGACCCGAAGAGCTTTGCCCCTTCCAACAGCATTTGCCATTCTTTGAGCTAGAACAGGAATCTGACAGAGACTTTTTGAGCCCCTTGAGGTCTTGGTCCTTGCCTACCTTTCCTATGTCACTTCTGGATACAGTTTTACCCAGAGTCAGGTGACTTGTGGCTCTCAGGACTTGCCAACACTCCCAATTGTGATGGGCATTCTCTCTCTCAGGCACAGTTAATTCCCTCCCTGGCTTCCACAGCAGGAGCCCTGCTGACTCCAGATTTAGCATGGCTCTGCTTCATAGCACCGTGCTAAGCCGTGATCTCCTGAAGCTGATGGTTCCTGGTTCATCTTAACAGGGTGATGTTTCATTGTGGGTAGGGATTGATTGATTGATCTGTGGTCCTGAGGATCAAAACCAGGGTCTCACACAAACTGGCAAGCACACATTCCTAGCCCAGGGGATTTTATTTTTATTATCATTAAAAATATTTATCAATTTTGATATTGTGTATATGAACGTTTTGCCTGCATGTATATCTGTACACCACTGTGTGCTTTGTCCATACAGAGGTCAGAAGCAGTCATCAGAGTCCCTGGAACTGGAATTACAGATAACTGTGAGTTGCCATGTGGGTGCTGGCAACTGAACTTGGGTCCTCAAGAGTAGCAAGTGCTCTTAACCACTGAACCATCTTTCCAGCCCTCATTATTACTATTTTTAAGACAAGGTCTCTAGCCTAGACCTGTCTCAAACTGTGTATGTAGCCAAGGATGATTCTCTTGCCTCTATCTCCCAAGTGCAGGGATCACAAGTGTGCTCTACCATACCTAGTTTGTGTGGTGCTGGTGATTGCACTGAGCCATCTCTCCAGCCCCTAAATGTTTTCTTTATAATAGTTTCTGTGGTCATGGTGTCTCTTCACAGCAATGAAAACCCTAGCTAAGACAGAAGCTTTGACCTCCAGCTCTCTGACTCAGGCATTCTTGAGTAGCTGGGACTGTGGGTGTATGCCAAATAACCTAAAAAAGATTCTTACCAGAGCTGGAGAGATGGCTCAGTGGTTAAGAGCACCTGCTGCTTTTGCAGAGGACTCCAGTTCATTCCCAGTGCCCACATGGTGGCTCACAACCATCTGTAACTCGTTTCAGGGTTTGATGGCCTCTTCTGCCTCCCCAGGTAGCGCATGAAAATGATGTAGACACATACATATAGGCAGAACTCTCACATACATACAAACGTAAATCTAAAAACGTTTTAAATTAAAAAAAATGACTATTAGGCTGCTGGTGGTGACACACTCCTTTAATCCCAGCACTTGGGATGCATCTCTGAGTTCGAGGCCAGCCTGGTCCACAGAGCTAATTCCAGCACAGCCAGAGCTTCACAGAAAAACCTTATCTTTTTTCTTTTAAAATCTTTTAATCTCTTATTTATTCTTTGACAATTTCACACAGTATACAATGTATCTGGATTATCTCTACCCCAATCATTCTCTAGTCTTCCCACCTAGGTCCTTAACACCACCCTTCCCGCCTTTATAGCCTTAACTTTTAAGAAGTTTGTAACCCACTGAATCCAATTAGAGGTACTAGAAGACTGAGCAATCTTGTTGGCTTGATCTTACGCCATAAGGTAACATATCTATGCAGATAACCATAACTGCTGTGAGTTCATGGTTATAACATAGGCATGTTCATAATACAGCATTTCATAGTATTTTTTTAGATTACACAATGATTTTTTAAGTTCCAAATTATTTTCTTTTTTATTTTATTGATTTTATTGAGATATACATTTTTCTCTGCTCCCCTCCCTGCCTCTCCTCTCCCCTTTAACCCTTTCCCAAGGTCCCCATGCTCCCAATTTACTCAGGAGATCTTGTCTTTTTCTACTTCCCATGTAGATTAGTTCTATGTATGTCTCTCTTAGGGTCCTCATTATTGTCTAGGTTCTCTGGGATTGTGATTTGTAGGTTGGTTTTCTTTGTTTTATGTTTAAAAACCACTTATGAGTGAGTACATGTGATAATTGTCTTTCTGGGTGTGGGTTACCTCACTCAATATGATGTTTTCTAGCTCCATTCATTTTCCTGCAAAATTCAAGATGTTATTTTTTTCTTCTGTGTAGTACTCCATTGTGTAAATGTACCACATTTTCCTTATCCATTCTTTGATCCAGGGGCACTTAGGTTGTTTCTAGGTTCTGGCTATGACAAACAAAGCTGCTGTGAACATAGTTGAGCATATGTCCTTGTGGCACGATTGAGCATCCTTTGGAAACATACCTAAAAGTTGTATTACTGGGTCTTGAGGAAGGTTGGAGAAACCTTATCTTGAAAAAAAAAAAGACTATTATTTAAAAATAGGTGTAATTTTTTTAAAAAAAAATAGGGTCTCACTGTATAGACCAGCCTGGCTTCCAAGAGCCACTTGCCCCTGCCTTCCAAGTGTGGTGATTAATGGTATGCAACTGGCACTATATGCAACTTTTATTTCGAATAAAATAATGTGGACCACCACAATCACCAAAGAACAAGGTTCTTTTCCACAGTGGCTGAGAAATGATGCTTTTGTCTAACTGCCAGAAATCCTTCTGTAGCCTATTCTGAGCTCATTTTAAGGCTTATGGAGAGCTTGAGATGACGATGCTGATTTAGAACATTTATAGAATGAGACTGCACCTGTCATAAAACACTTACAGACATAGACTACATTGGCAATATTTTAGAATTTATGATTCTATGCTTATTTTAGAACCTACAATTTTTTGATGACATTTTTTAAAATTTTAAACTTTTTTTTACCTTGAAACATATTTTTTATTTTTACTTATATGTGTGTGTGTGCCACTCGAGTGTGGGTGTGTCCGATACCCTGGAGCTAGAGGTAATGTGGGTGCTGGGAACGGAACTCAGGTCCTCTGGAAGAGCAGCAAGCCTTCTCACCAGCTCCGTGTTTATATTTTGAATTAGTGTCTAGCTGAGTGGCTTCTTGTCTCAGCTTCCAAAATATCGACATTACGGGCATTTGCCACCATGTCCAACCCATAATGGATTAGTTAATTTATCAACTAATCAATTAATTTATTTAATGATAAGGTCTTTTGTCTACTCTGGCCTCAAATTATGTAGTTGAGGATGACTCTGAAGACAGGATTATCCTCCTGCCTCTACCTCCTGCGTGCTGGGATTTCAAGCACAGATCATTAAGCTTGGTGTATGTGTTGCTAGGGACCTAGGGATGGGACCCAGGGCTTGGTGCATGCTGAGCAAGCACTCTCCTGCCTGAGCTCAGTGCCCAACTATGAACTGTATGTGTGTATGTATGTATGTATGTATGTATGTATGTATGTATGTATGTATGTATTTTTGAGACAGGGTTTCTCTGTGTAGCTCAGGCTGTTCTGGAACTTGCTCTTTAGATCAGGCTGGCTTCAAACACAGAGGTCCGCCTGGCTCTGCTTCCCAAGAACTGTGATTAAAAACATGCGCCACCACACTTGGCCCAACTATGAATTTTTAACTAGCGTTCAGAGAGCGATTTCATAAGAACAGCAGCAAGTTTCCAGGAAAATGAAACAGAAGCCGCAGGGACTTCCCGCAGAGGCCCGCCCCCTTCTGAATCCCTGGTTCATTGCTGTCACTTGCTGAAGTTCGTGGGGTGCATCTCTTGGTCTATGCATCCTGTGGGTTTCATAAATGAACGCTCTGTATGCGTCTAGCGTTATGCTTTGTGAAGCACAGTCTCACGACCCTTTAAAAGGTGCCTGTGCTTTTCAGTTCATCTTCCTGCCCATCTTGCTGTTCAGTTTTGTTTCTGTTTTGAATCCCACAAGGAAAAAGGCCAGGGAGGGATCAGACCATCTTATTGCCTTATTATAAACCTTTCAGACTTCCGTAAAGCTTAGAGAGGACCAACGTAGGGCTTGTGTAGGGTATACCTGCACAAATAAAGACGGATAATAGTCCAGCTTATGTCTCTAGGAAAATGAAACGGTTTTTTTGCTTATTACAATATTAAGCATGTTACAGGTATACCCTACAATCCTACAGGTCAAGCAGTCATTGAAAGATCAAATAGAACTATAAAGGATATGTTAAACAAACAAAAGGGGGTAGAAAATACCCCAGAAATAGATTACATAATTCTTTACTAACCTTGAATTTTCTCAACGCTAATGAGAAGGGGACAATGGCTGCAGAAAGATATTGGATAATGGAAAAGTCTGCTGGATTAAATCAACCAGTTTATTTCAAGGATGTGCTGACCTCGCAATGGAAGCCAGGAGATGTGCTGCGTTGGGGAAGGGGTTTTGGTCTTGTCTCCACAGGAGAAGAAAAATTGTGGATACCATCAAAGTTAATAAAGGTTCGGTTTGAAGAGGAGAAGCCCCTTGGAAAAGAAAAATAACAATTCATACACAAGGATGATGACCATACTGATGGTAAGAGAATTATAGTTTGAGGCAGGGTTCTTTTCTTATCTCCACAGGACAACACTCACCTTCAAAGGATCTGAGGGACCCTGGATATCTTGAATACTGATGGATGTAAGCCAGTTGCAACGCACCAAGGATCAGCATTAACACTGGGTAAGCTCCGTGAGTATGAAAAACTATTTTTTGAATGTGTGTCAATATGCATTTCTTTATAAATATTTAGAGCTGGTTTTTTGGAGTTGGACTCTGGCCCAGTCCCTCTCCAATTCCAAGCTTGTTTATAAAAGATTTCTCAGAGTTTCTATCTCAGGTCAGGAGTCATGTTATGAGACGGAATAATAATAATAATAATAATAATAATAATGTTAATAATGATACTAATATATTTGCCTTCTTTGCCTTCCCTCATATCTGTGTCTGTCTTTAATGCACCTTTCATTGAATATATACACGTATATGTCTGTATATGTCTCAGTAGATAATGCTTATCTTTCCCGTAACAAACAACAAATGTTTTCTTCAGTAATATTTGCGGTTTCCAGGATGAAGACAGGGCCCCACAACATCAACTCCAAGTGGTTATTATGACGTCATGTTTTTTATAGTGCTAAAGTTAGGCCTGTTTTTTGGTACCAATTGCACAGAATACTTTTGAATAGTGCACATTTTTGACAACATTCTGGCCAGATCTCCTCAAAATATTCAGAGGCTAGACACATTCTTCCTAGATGAAATGTTACCCTGGGTATTTTACCATCATTTGCTTTCACAGGACCCCCTGAGAAGAAAAGTCGCCCCTATGTCAGCTGGAAGCAATCTTAGATGATGACGCCCCCCTCTCCCAACAAAGTTTACCCTCAGGTTTAGGGACACTAATTGGTGGCTGGTATAGGGTTGAGGGGTTGAGGGAGGTATTATATGGACTCAGGGGTATAATATATATATATATGTATATATATACATATATATGTAAAAAAAGGAGGGATTAACTGGTCTGAAGGAATAATTGATATTTGTGAGTTATTGTTTTTTGAAAACTGTATTGGTGCTGATTCTTGTATATTGATATATTGAACATTGTATGAGAGTATGATCCTACCTCTGTTTGAAACAATTGTTATATTGAGATATATACCATACTGCAATGTACATCTCTACCTCTGATATTATTTATGTAATGACATTGTTTACCATATTGCAATGTACATTTCTACCTCGGATATTATTTATGTAATGACCCTGTTTACATTTGGAAATCATTGTCTTCATTTACTGCACAGTTGTCTATTCTATTAGTCTTAAAGTTAGATAAGTGTTGAGAATTATATGTTTGTCATATTTATATTTAGGATAATCAGGTTTTTTAGACACATAGAGATTATATTTAGGATAGATAGTATAATCTTCGACCTCTTCGAAGAGCTGTAGAACATTGCCTTTAATCTAACCTAGAGTTTTGTACTTATGAGACACAATCACTCCTGGCAAAAATGCTCTACTCCCGAGAGAACGTTGAGCACCAAAGACACTCCACTGGGAGTTTGTCTTCTTCTTGGCAGAACTGGCCTTTGGGCAAAGAAAAGCCCATACCTCTACTACTGACTAAGATACAAAATATCCATAAGTGGATAAAACAGAAATGTCTTATCTTGCCAAGACAGGATAGGATAGTTCTACTAAAGGTTCCTTGCCGTTGAAAAATGATATGTCAGGTTGTATCAGGCCTTAGCCAAAGTTGTTTGCCTCAACATTGCTAACAAGACTTTGTGTGGTTGCCCAGGTAGTCAGTTGTCTCTGTCATCTGTTGCACATTTTGGAAGTTTCTCGTTTGTGCTTCCTGGTTGCTTTAGTAATATTGCTTCCCTTCTCAGATCTTTGATGGGGTTGAAGATTAGATAATTGTAGCTACCTTCTACATTATTTAGACTTCCTGAAGTAGAATGTTTAGTAAAATTTCTGTTATATGTTCCTCGCCTAATATTGTTTGCTTCTTATAATTTTATATGACCTGGTCCCATTGTATATAGTTGTATTTGGTTTTTGTATCTCTCTTATTTAGACAAAAGGGGGAGATGTTGGGACGGCTGACCACTCCCTTGTTTGAGGGGCGTGGCCGTCCCAGGGGCGGAGGATACCTTTAAAAGAACCGGGTTTGGGGTAGGCTGGCCCTTTTTTCCCTTTTCCTCTTGGCTCGCATAAGTTTATCTCATTTTTCTCCCTTTATTAAAACTGATTTATTCTAAAAGGACCATTTTTGGTTATTTCCAAATTCCTCCTACCGCCGCTACAGATCAGTGCATTTATTTTCTCAATGGTGTCTTCAGAACCTGAGATTCTTTCTTCTATCTCTTGTATTCTGTTGGTTATGCTTGTTTCTGTAGTCTCTGTTCATTTACCTAGATTTCCATATCCAGCCAGCCCTCAGTTTGTGTTTTCTTCATTGCCTCCATTTCAGTTTTCAAGTCTTGAACTATTTCCATTATCAGTTTGATTGTTTTTTTCTTGGTTTCCTAGGGTATCATTTACGGATTTACTCATTTCTTCAAACTTTTTGTTATTCTTCTCATCCATTTCTTTAAGGGAGTTTTTCACCTCCTGTTTAAGGGACTCTATCAGTTTTATAAAGTCAATTTTTTTACTACTTCTGGATTAGGGTGTTCAAGTCCTCCTCTTGTAAGTTCACTGGGATCTGGTGTTTTCATGATGTTTTTCAGATTGTTGGAGGAATTCTTGCACTGGTGCCTGCCCATCTCTTCCTCCAAATGCTCCCCGATGGATCCTCTGGTACAGGATCAGGTCCCCTTGCTGGCCAGGGACCTCGCAGACAAAAGGCCTACCTTGCTGCAGGCAGGCTATTGAAACAAAGGAACTCCAGCCCAGTTGCACTCACCACCCCATCCCAGCGACAAACAGACTGAGCTGGGGGATGTTATGGCCCCGAAGAAGGGAGGTAGAAGGGAGGGTTTGCCGGGGTGCAAGCTGGGATGGAATAGGAAAAGAGAGGCAGTAGTCAGGGAGAGTAGCCCCTACACAGAATGACCAGGAGTATAGGGGGTGGAGGAATGTCTGTGCTCCGTCTCACGGGTGGCTGCCTCGGGTTAGGAACTCACTCACCCCTCTGATGGATCTTCTGGTACAGGGTCAGAGCCCCTAGCTGGCCAGGGACCTCACAGACAAAAGGCCTACCTTGCTGCAGTCAGGCTGTTGGAACAAAGGAACTCTGGCCCAGCTGCCCTCACCACCCCGTCCCAGCACCCAAACAGGTTGAGGTGGTGTGGCGGCCGCACTTACATTTCGCCATTACAAGATGGCGCCGAGGGCTAAAGTAAACAAGTATGTGGCGCGAACTTTTCGCGCCACATCTGCCTAGCAACAGGTTTCCACCAATCCTTTTCTGCCACGTCACCTAATCAGTAGACACGCCCCGTCCTCCTGTATATAAGCTGCCACCCAGCCCGGCTCGGGGGGGCCCCCTGCTTCCAGCTCTCCCTCAACCAAGCAGCGCTTCAATAAAGTGTGATCAGAGAAGAATCCTGTGTCGGTGGTGATCTTTCCCCGCTGGTCGGGGCTCGCTCGCCGCAAGGTGGGGGATCTCATGGCCCCAAAGAAGGCAGAAAGAAGAGAGGGTTTGCCTTGTGCAAGCTGGGATGGGATAGAAGAAACAAATTCTCAAGTGAATCTGAGGCTGCTGTTCCAGCCACCATACTTGAAGAACCAGGGCTCTACATGGCAGAAGCAGGAATTGGTTGACTTTCAGTCCAATGCAAACAAGGCAAACTCACTGCCTTCCTGAGTTAGTAGAGCTATGAGAAGCCTCCATCCATCCCCATATTTGATTTATAAAGAGAAAGAGCAGAACTGTGGTAAGAGCAAAGCTCAGCAGGAAGGAAACAGTGTTCATTGGGGCAAATTCTTGTAAACAAAGCCTGTGGTAGGTGCTTCATGCTAGGAATACCAAAAACAAAAAGAAAAACCTCACATAAAAGTTAAGAAATACACTGTGATGGTCCTTTTACAGAGGAGAAAGCAAGGTCAAATTTCTGGTCCTAAGCTATAGGGCTGGGAGTTGCTGAAGGCTGGAGGAGCTCAGCTTCTCTGGGCTGTGATATTGGCTCAAAGCCATCTTGGACATAGCTCCTCTGTGGGCACTGGGAAAGAATCTGACAGCACGGGCAGAAAATAGAAACCTTGGGCTGCCGTGTTCAGTGCAGGGCACTGGACCGTCCTTCAGATTGATCATACATATGGTGGGGAAGAAGGGGAAGCTGGAGGACGCTGCACATGAAGGTAGCCATGGAGGAGGAGTTGATTTTCAACAAGCTTGGATATCAGATATTAATGAGGCTGGATTCTGACTTAGAAAGATTCTATACCAGCTAGTCACCATGCAGGCACAGGGAACAGGGACAATGGAAGGGGAGGGAGCCTGCCGCCCCGGATTCTAGGCCTGCTTCTGAGCATTCACTCACACTGGCAGTGAGTTCACTTTCTGTGGTGTAATGGTGAAGAAGGGTGGGGCTCATAACTGGTCTTGGAGAGGTTTAAATGATCCATTTTGCCCGTACTTTATAAAGTGTTGTGCTGCTCTGAACAGGGACAATATATTGAAACCACTTTGCCAGTGGCTCTCCGCCAACCACAGGCGTGTTCTGTTCCTAGGCTGGATCCGGCCGGCCCGTGTGAAAATGAGAGCATCAAGGTGTTTGATGGATGCTCCACCGCCGGGCCTCTGCTAGGGATGGTCTGCGGTGAAAACGACTTCGTGCCTGTATTCCAATCATCCTCCAATTCCCTGACGGTTCAGACAGTCACAGACCCTACAAGTGTCCAAAGGAGCGTCTTTATCTTCTACTTCTTCTTCTCCCCTGAAAACTCTAAGTTGTCCTTGGCACATCCTTTCCACAGCCCCTTGCAAGCACGGGTCCCAGCAGTTCCTGCTGGGGGACATTGTGCTCTTGAGTCCTCCCTGGTATAAAGGCGGCTCTCCAGTTCTGTGTACAGGAACCACAGATTCGGTCGCCACCTTTGAACATCTGATTCTTTGCTCTGGGGAGACTCGAGGCGCTTTCCCTCTAACTGGAGTCCCCTGGAGGGTTAGATGTTCCTCTGCACACAGCTACAGGCTGCCAAGCGCTGTGCCTGAGCCCAAAGCACAGACTGTTTAGTTACCTGAGTCCTCCGTGACATCTGTCAGGGACCAGACTCCCCTGGTCCGATTCATCAGATGTGGGTTGAGGCTCTTGCACCTTTGTATCTCTCACGTTCCTGGGGTGATTCTGACAACAAGAGTGGGGAGCCCCTGTGGAGGGAGGCTGAGCCTATCTTAGGCAGATGCTACATGATTCTACCTACTCGGCCCCCAGTTGCAGTTTGAACGTCATGGACTCGAGCCAGCAGCTTCATGAGGACAGCTTCACTCTCAATGCCCTAGAAGAGCTCATCTTGACACTGATACCTTGTGCTCCAGAACCACCAAGGTGGAGACACCAAGCTCTTCTGGAGCTGGACCCAGGCTGCCTCCTCACACCTGACGTGGAGACCCTACATCTCCTAGGTCCTACAACTTTGCCAACCTAGACTATTTTATAGCTCCACCGAGTTTTCCAGTTGGCTTCTCTGTGTTCTCTTTGTTATGCTGACCCCTATTGTACTTACGATGGCAGGGAAGCACTAAGGAAGGTTGTGTCTGAGCTGAGCTTTGAGTACTAGCGTGACAGGTGTCGGGAGAGGAGAGAGTAGCAGAGGACTCTGCTGAAGGAATGTTAGGAAAGCACAGTCTAGAAGTGCAGCTGCTCTGCTGGAAGGTGATGGGGGTGAGCAGCCTCCAGCACTAGCCCTGCAGATGTGGCTGTTCTGCAGATCCACACAGGTGGTGCGGGGTCTCTCTAGCCAATCAGATCACTTAGTATGATTCACTAGACAGCAGGGCAGAGCTGTGCTCTCAGACACCCCAAGGACAAAAGAAGATGAGAGCCTCAAATGTGATCCGCACAGAAGACAGTGGTGTGACACTCAGGCAGGATGTATTAAACCTTGTACGCCACAGAACAATGACAACCATCTTGGTATCTTTTCAGATATTCCAAATTGTGGTGGTTACCTGGACCCTTTGCAGGGATCCTTTACCAGCCCCAATTATCCAAAGCCACACCCTGAGCTGGCATACTGTGTGTGGCACATACCAGTGGAGAAAGGCTCTAAGATAAAACTCAACTTTAAGAGGTCTTGTAAGTATTGGGGCCTACTGTAGTGACCACCAGCACCTGGGGGGTCAGCCAGGGGAAGAAACAAATCTCTGGCCCCCATATGTGGGTCCTTTTCATGGAACCAGTGTAGAAGGGAAACACTCATCAGTGCTGTTGGGGGTTTTCCTGTTGGTTTGGTGTCCCATGCAGGGACTGACAAGGTTCTAGATTTGTCATCATCAATCTGAGATGTCATTGTAAGGAAGAATCCCCCATGGCTTCAGAAGGAATGGTGGACAATAGAACTGAAGTGGTTTGAAAGCTTTTTACATTGGAGGTCTCCTTCTTAGCCTAGAAGCAGACGATCACTGCCGATTTGATTTCATCTTGCACTACGATGGCCTCCAGCACATCTGGCCTGCTCAAACAATTATGTGGTCATATGCAGCCTACCTTTGAGTCTTCCTCAAACTCCACGACTGTTGTGCTATCTACAGATTATGCCAGTTCCTACAGAGGCTTTTCTGCTTCCTATACTTTAATTTATACAGAAGATGTCAACACTAGTAAGTCACTTTTCACGACTTTTAAACTATTTTGAGTTCTTTGATTATTATGTATGTAGACCTTGCTCCTTAGTTGTTATCTTGAATGTGACTAGCCTTGTTTGCCAGCCTGTCCCATACTTGGGGAATACAGCTAAACCAGAGGCAAGAGGATCTGCTCTCTGCCTTGCTTGTTGCAGAAGGAAGTCAATGACTCCATTAAGCTAAAAATGATTTCTGTAGAATGCAGGGTCTGATTGACTTAATATCTTTTGTAATGTTATAATTTTAAAGATATATAATGTAACAATTGGGGAAGAAAAGGATATGAAGTTGGGAACAGGGGCATAAAAAGAGTTAGAGGAAGAGCCTTTAGATGGAATTAGGAAATGAATGGGAAATGGGGGGAAAGCGATATAACTCTTTAATTATAATGTATAAACGTAATAGATTATAACTCTACACAAGATAGCAATGGGCATTGTAAACGCTCACTGACTACTTGCCTGTGTCAGTCTTCTACCTGTTTAAGGTACTGTGAGTTCAGATGTTTATATCTTTTCTGTGTGTGCATGTGTGGGCATGTGCATACAATCATGTATTCGTGTGTGTGTGTGTGTGTATGTGTGTGTGTATATGTGTGTGTGTGTGTGTGTCCAGAGAAGGACATGGGATGTCCTGTTCTAGCACTTTCTGTCTTATTCCCTTGAGACTGGGTCTATATCTGGAGGTAGGCTGGCAGTCAGCAAACCCTAGTGATCCTGCTGTTTCAATCCCCAACAGTGCTAGGGTTACAATCATGAACACGGCCACACCGGGCTTTTATGGGAGTGCTGGGGATTTTAACTCAGGGCCTCATGCTTGCACAGAAAGTTCTCTTACTTACAGCCATCTTCCTAGCCCAGTGGATTCAGTGGTTTGTTGTAGTTGCTTGGTTGTTGAGACGAGGCCTCACCATGTAGTCCTGGTTGACCCAGAACTACAGAGAGCCACCTGCCTCTACCTTCTGAATGCTGGGTTAAAGGCACGCGGCACCAGTCTCAGCACGTTTAACCATGTAGTAGATTGCTTTGCGCACAATGTCTTGAAAATGGTCCAAGTTGGCCAAAATGTGATTCTTTCTCTCCCGTCACCCCAACAAGGGGAAGGATGGGTAGAAATGAATCTAGGGCTTTCAGTGTTTCCTCCAATTGTGTGAAGAATGTAAGTCATCACCATGCTCACAAAAAGAATATGAACAAACTGAAAATCAGCAGCTCTACAGAGGTCAATTAGAGAGTTGAAGTCAGGACAGAGAGTCAGCCCACCCACACAGACAGGTTAATAGAGAACCACGGCTCACCAGCAGCAGTAAGACCCTACTCTGGTCACTACCATATGTCCTGGAGTTAGGGGCGGGATAGCTGCAGAGTTGTGACCTCCTGGATGCCTAGTCTGAAAATGGGGAAGATGTATACTCTTTGCCATTGTATGTTAGAAGTTTAAATATATTTTTAATGTTACAGGATTCAAATTTAAAACATACCCTTGAGTCTCAGACATAGTATTAGAATTTTTAATATAATTTTTAAATTATATATTATATATATATTTCTTAAACTGTACATAATTTTTACTTCCAGTCGAGAGGCATACTTGGATATCTGTGATTCTAGGTGACAGATTGTAACATTAGGCCCAAAAGGAAGGGACTCAGTTAACTTGATTCAGATAAACACTAAACTTGCTCATCAGAGAATTACTTATGTTCCTGGTAAGAAATCTGGGTTCTGAACAAAACCCTCAAACAAGAGTAATCTCAGTAGGAGGGATGGAACTTACTCTTAGATTATCTTACACTTTATTGGCTTTTTTAGTGTTTTTCGAGACAGGGTTCCCTGTAGTTTCTAGAGCCTGTCCTGGAACTAGCTCTTGTAGACCAGGCTGGCCTCGAACTCAGAGATCCGTCTGCCTCTGCCTCCCAAGTGCTGGGATTAAAGGCATGCACCACCACCACCTGACCCTACATTTTAAACTATAAAAAGATGGAGCCTGAAAAGAAACTGACAAGAAAAAAATCACACAATTAACCTGACTAAAATAGGGATTCTCTTTAACTTTCTTGTTTTGCAGCTATTCAAGCATGAGGTGTGAGACCCTGCCAGTGTCGCTGAGTGTGCGCTTGAATCCTAGTGAACAGCTTCACCTCACTTCACTGTACAAGTGAACACAGCCAAACACATGTAGCTTATGATGTCGAGGGTGTTTAAAACCTCAATCCATGATTGTGTTTAAATAATTGAAACAGTTGACCAGGTTCTGATTGGCAGACTCTCAACTGTTAGACTTTAAATGATATAAAATAGTCTCTAGTTCTTGAAGCTAAAATATGCCTAGAGGTGGGACAGAATTCAGCATTGTGATGAAGGGGGCTTGAAGCTGATGTCACAGAGGTTGGCTTGGAGCTGGTGGGTAATCTCTAGCATCCCTGGCAGACCTTATCCCTCCCTCGGTGGAGTACATTGGTCTATCGCTGAACTGCTCGAAGAGAGTTGTTTAGATCCTCTTCTCAAATCACAGGTTTGAGAAACTGCCGGTTTCTGAAGCAGCCTATATCAGAAACCCTTTCCTCCTATTTGGAGGTGTGTGCGCACACGTGTGTGCACACACGTGCACGCGCGTGCTTTAAGTAATTGTCGTTAATTCAGTGCTAGGCATCTTAACTTTGGTAAGTATGCTTTGTAGCCATATTGTTTTCTGTAGTCTCTGGGCGTGCTGCTCCCCAGTTCCTGATAGTAGACTAAGTCCAGGAAAGAGGGACTTGGTGGGAGGGTTAAGTGTTTTAGCAGGGAGACACATGGCCTGCTAGAAGATGGAATGAAGCACATGAAACTTCTGAGAAAGCTGGTCCATGGTCTGAGAAAGCCTGTTTTAGCCTCAGCAAGGGGTTTGGCTGGAAACCTTCAGAATCTTTTTAACCCTGAGATAGCATAACCTACTTTGTTTAATTGTGGGGGTCTCCCAACCCTCAAAATCCTGCTTTTAACATAATTTTTTCTCAGCGGTGTTAGGGCAGTAACATTTTGAAGTGTCATTCCCTCAGTCCATGAAACAGCTCTCCCCAGTGTACTTGCTGGAGGAAGTTGACTCAGGAAGCACAGTTGGGAAGGTGTGGGAAGCTCCAGTGCAGACTTTCATTTGCTCAGGGTCCTTCACTGCCTCTGAACACTAATCACTTTCTACTGTCATCCTCCTTTCCTGGTATCTGGATTTTACTATCAAGTCTCTTTTTGTTGTTTTTGATATTTCTTTGACTGTTTTTTGTTTTTCGAGAAAGGGTTTCCCTGTGTAGCTTTGAAGCCTGTCCAGGAAACTAGCTCTGTAGTGCAGGCTGGCCTTAAACTCAGAGATCCACCAGTTTCTGCCTCCCTTATGCTGGGATTAAAGTCTTGGGCCACTAATGCCTGGATCAAATCCCTTTTCAACCACAAATAAACTCTCTTACCCACCTGAGGTCAGTGTGGACCTCCCTGGCCAGAGTTCCTTCTACTTACACACATGAAGATCCATGTTTGGGACCTTTCTTCTTCACTGGGGATGGGACATAGGGCAGCAATGGCCAAGTGGCTGCTGAATTTGGGAGTGAAGACAACTCCTCTGCCCGATCTTCTCTTCCAGGTGTGAAAGATGTTAGACATGAAAATGAAGATTCTTCTTGGTGTTGCTGGCGGTCTACTGTTTATTATGTATATACTGTTAATTTATGTTTATTATCTTACCTGTAAAGCAGAAAAGGAAGTCAAGTAAGTCACATGAGTAGGGTGAAATCACTTCTGCAATGGGACACTGGGCCTTCTGCGGGAGCAGGGTCATTTCTTACTACAGTGGCTTCTGGTAGGGAAAGTCAAGGCCACTGTCAGGTTTGAGAGAATGTGGGCAGATGGGTACAGAAACTCGAGGGTTTTCCTTCTAGCTTGGAGCTGAGAACTTACAAGTCCACTGTTCTCAGCATGGATTATGTGTGAGTGTCTCTCTCTCTGTCTCTCTCTGTGTGTGTTGTTGCCCGTGCACGAAAACACGCATGTGCCAGCATTGATTTCTGTCACCAAGGAGTGTGCCTTCAGGTGTTTAACAGGACCCTGGCTGAGCACCCTTTCCCTCTCTGACACTGTAGACTGGGGAATCCACAGAGGATGCCTTGGGCATGAGCTGTCTCCTACTCACAAAGAGTATTGCTATAGCGACCTCTTCACACTCACTGGGAAGCTCACATGTCCCCCGATTCATTGCCGATTCATTGTGGGAAAAGTGAAATGGGTCAAGAGAATAGACTCCATGGAGGACAGCTGACAGGGATGGAAGTCAGACGAGAGATGTTTGAAGACTGGGAGAGGCAGGCTGTCAGCAGTAATGATGTCCCTTTCTTGGGACTTAGATGGTGGAGACCAGGCTGAGCCCAGCCAACTCTAGCACCTTCTTCATCATTCCCACATCTCATGGTCCTGTAGCAGCCACTGGGGTGCAAGTCACTCTCCCTTGCTTGAAGTGGCAACCTGGATTCACATGCATAGCAACTGTAGGAGAGGAAAAGAGAAAGGAGGAGCAGGAGCTTTACCCCAAGGCTGGTGTCACATGTGTGATGGCCTTCAGCCCCAGACTTTCCCATACAGCCCTCATGACTGTAGACGCTCACTGGAAAGGACAA
>NC_052047.1:120248632-120262581 GCF_903992535.2 Arvicola amphibius
GCTTTGTTGGTGATAGAAGCTCTGCCAATTCTTGGCATTTGATTTAAAGCCATGGTGCTCAGCTTTCCTAATGCTGTGACATTTTAATACAGTTCTCCATGCTGTGGTGATGCCCAACCATATTATAATTGTAATTTTGATACTATTGTGATTTGTTATGTAAATATCTGTGTTTTATGATGTTCTTAGGTGAGCCTTGTGAAAGGATCACTGGATCCTGCAAAGAGTTCATGACCTGCAGGCGGAGAACCACTGGTTTGAAGTTGTCGTTATTAGTTTTGATTTCACAATGATGTGGCCAACATTACTCAGCTGTGATTTCAATGACTCCTAGGCTCAAAGATTCCAAATCAGTAGCCGTCACATTCTTTCATCTTGAAAGCTCATTTCAGCGTAATTTGATGAACAGTATGCTCTACCAATTTTTTTAAGGAAGTAAGGTTTTATTTAGCTCCCATTTCTAGACAATAGACTATCCTGGTAGGAAGTCATAGTGTCAGGAACTTGAGAAAGTTGCTTACACCAAAGCCTAGTCAAGAAATAGAGAGCTACAAATGCAGAGTAGCTGGTGGGTGACCCCCTTCTTCCATTTTATATATTCAGGGCCTTCTGCCCAGGAAATGGACCTGCCCACAATTAGATTGGTTCCCCACATCAGTTAACACAATCAAGATAATCCCCCATAGGCATACCCAGAAACATATCTCTTAGGTTATTCTAGACATGATAGTGTTGATTGATAGTATATCGAGGATGGCCATGCCCCTTTTCCTCAGTTCTGGTTGTTTAAAAGAAAAATGGAGGGTGACAGATGGTGGGCATCAATAGTCACACAGGACTTTTCCCTGCATTGGACTCAGGGCAGCACTATTGGGCTGGATCCCTAACATACTTTTACCTGAAAATCGTGAATGATTTATTGAACTGGAAACTTGGTGGCTTAACCTTCTTTGGGATTTTGCCAAAAGAATTAATTTCTATATTAGGGGCATAGATATTCAGGATTGAGACTTCATTCTGATGGATTTTTCCTGTTATGAGTATAAAGTGTCCCTTTCCATCTCTTCTGATTGATTTTAGTTTGAAGTCAACTTTGTTGGAAATTAGTATGGCCACACCCACTTGTTTCTTAGGGCCATTTGCTTGATAAACCTTTTCCCAACCCTTTACTCTGAGTAGGTGTCTGTCTTTGTGGTTGAGGTGTGTTTCTTGTAAACAGCAAAATGTTGGATCCTGTTTTCGTATCCAGTCTCTTAGCCTGTGCCTTTTTATAGGTGAATTGAGTCCATTGATATTAAGTGATATTAATGACCAGTGGATGTTAACTCCGGTTGTCATTTTTTATTTGGTAGTAGAGATTGTGTGTTTCCTTTCTTTGCGATGTGCTGGTGAAGGGTTGCTAGATGTCTGAGTTATTTTGGGCAATGCTGGACTCCTTTGTTTGTGAATTTCCTTCTATTACTTTCTGTAAGGCTGGATTTGTGGCTATGTATTGTTTAAATTTGTTTTTATCCTGGAATATTTTGTTTTCTCCATTTATAGTGAATGAAAGCTTGGCTGGGTATAGTAATCTGGGCTTGCATCCATGGTCTCTTAGTTTCTGCAAAACATCTATCCAGGACCTTCTGGCTTTCATGGTTTCCATAGAGAAGTCAGGTGTTAGTCTGATAGGTTTACCTTTATATGTTACTTGACCTTTTTCCTTTGCAGCTCTTAATATTCTTTCTTTATTCTGTATGTTTTGTGTTTTGATTATAATATGGCGAGGGGATTTTTTTTTTTGATCCAGTCTACTTGGTGTTCTGTAAGCTTCTTGAACCTTAATAGGAATATCTTTCTTTAGGTTTGGGAAGTTTTCTTCCATAATTTTATTAAATATATTTTCTGGACCATTGAGCTGTATTTCTTCTCCTTCTTCTACACCTATTATTCTTAGGTTTGGTCTTTTTATTGTGTCCCAGATTTCCTGAATGTTTTGTGATGAGAATTTGTTGGATTTGCTGTTTTCTTTGATCAGTGCGTTTATTTTCTCTATGGTATCTTCAGAATCTGAGATTCTTTCTTCTATCTCTTGTATTCTGTTGGTTATGCTTGTTTCTGTAGTCTCTGTTCGTTTACATAGATTTTCCATATCCGGCTGGCCCTCATGTTGTTTTTCAAATTGTTGGAGGAATTCTTGCATTGGCGCCTGCCCATTTCTTCCTCTGAATAATCCCCTTTGGGTCTTCTTTTAGAAGTTCAATTCCTCCCAATGAATTCAATTCACTCACCCCAATGAATGATGGATCCTCTGGCAGACTGTCAGGTCTCCTTGCAGGGCAAGCAGCTCGATGCCAAAGGGCCTGACTTGCTGGAGGCAGGCTAATGAAGGAGGGGACCTCCCACCGGCCTGGGTGCACTCAATTCCAGGACCCCGGCGCCCAAACAGGCTGAGCTGTGGGATTTTGTGGCCCCAAAGACGGGAGGATGAGGCGGGGTAGGGGGTTCTGGGTGCAAGCTGGGAAGGGACAGGAAGAGAGAGGCAGTATCCGGGGAGAATAACCCCTACAGGAAGAGCAGGAAGTGTGCGGGTGGAGGGGAGAGTTGGGGAATGTCGGTGGTCCCTCTCTGGGCAGCTGCCCGGTTCAGGCACTCACTCCTCACTCACCCCAATGAATGATGTGTGAGCCCAATTTTAAGTGGGGTGACTTCTTCTAAGCCTTCCCCTAAGGCTGCGTTATCGCCATAGTAAAGGAGGCACAAAGATTGTAAAGTCAGGGGTGATACATTGCTCCAATGAAATTACTTCCAGACAGGACACTACATAGAAGAACTATTTTACAACCAACTCTCCAGGGAAAAAGAAAAGGAAAGGAATCCAGAATATGTGAAATAATACTAAGGAACTAATAGAATCTGAGTTAATAATGAATTACCCATTTAGAAACAAAAATTGCAAAGTTAAAAATGTCCAAAATACATAAAAAATGATCTTGCTTTTTTCTAGGTTGAAAAGAATACATCAAATGATGTCTTCACAAGGAATGCTGCAGAAGCACCCCCACCATAAAGGGGAAGTACTCTAAAAAATAACAACCCTGCAGCTCCAGATCCTGAAAACACGAACAGATTGCGGCCAGGGTCATAGAATGGAAATAATGAAAGATGGTAGCGGCCAATATAGCCATTTTATAGCAATTAGAGCAAGTGTGATAGTGGCAATAAGGCCAGCACCCTGTGCCCAAAACTCAAATAGCACATAAACCCAAGTCACTGCTTCGCTCTTGCCTTAGGAAAAGTATCAGTTTTCTTGGCCTCCACTGACTCATCCTTATCAATTAAGTTGTCCAGTTATTGATCCTCACCTCTCACCAACTGCCCCATCCACTCCTTTCTCTGAAGCTTCCTACCAGATGTGGCTTTCTCACCTCTGGCTGGTTGCAGGTACTGCTCTGTCTTTCTGACTTAATTTGTCTTCACTGCTCTCCATCTAAGAGCCTATAGTGCTGGCCCAAGTCTGACACATAAGCCTTCTGTGTGCTCCAGTAGTTCCCTGTACTGCACGTGTATAGAATATGACCAGTGTGGACATTCTGTCCATCTGATGTGGGAGGGTTATATCGTATGGTTGCTGAATAGTGGATCTTGTCATGAGTCTACTGCTTGTCCTAGTACATGGCTGTTGAATAGGTAACAATGGAAAACTATCCAGCATTTAGCTAGATGATAACAAAGTCTGGGTGCAACCATTGGCATATTGCATTCTTCTCATTTTGTGAGGTAGTGTTGAGGTTAAGCTTTTCTGTCTAGTTTCTGCTCAAATGCATCCTTGCTCCTTTGAAACTCCTCCCTTAGGACCAGTCCTTCTGCCCAAGTGCTACCTCTAAATATTATCCATATCACCAAATACTTTCATAGAGTAGGCAAGGCAAGTGGGTAGTAGCAATCTATGCAGAGGGTCCTCATTCCCATAAGAAATCAGGCTGAGAAATCCATAGGGAACAGGCCAATAAGTAGTGATCCTCCTTGGCTTCTCTCTCTCTTTCTCTCTCCCTCTCTCCCTCCCTTGTTCCCTCCCTGCCTCCCTCCCTCCCCCTTCTCTCGCTCTCTGTTTGAATGTGTTGAAAGACAAGGTATATATAGAGAGGTCAGAGGACACCTGATGGAGCACTCTCATTGGTTAATAAAGAAATTGCCTTGTCTTTTTGATAGGGCAGGATTTAGGTGGGTGGAGTAGAGAGGACAGGAAGAAGGAAGTGAGGCACATGCCTCGGACAATCTCCATGCCTCTCCTCTCTGAGTCAGATGCCACGAAGCCAGCCACCATGTCAGACGTGCTGAATCTTTCCCAGTAAGACACCACTCGTGGTGTTACACAGATTATTAGATATGGGATAGTCAAGATGTGAGTAAGAGGATGAAACTAATGGGCCAGAAAGTGTTTAAATGAATACAATTTGTGTGTTGTTATTTTGAGTGTAAAGCTAGCCGTGTGGGATCCGGGCAGGATGAAAAGCAAGGCTGCCCGCAGCTCCTCACCACAGACACCATCTGGGAGTTGGTTTAATTCTATCATGGATTCCAGGGATGGAATTCAGGTTATCAGGCTGGTATGGAAAATGGTCTTAGGTGCTGAGCCATTTCAGTGGCCCCTTTCCCCAGTTTTCTTCCCATTAACATTCTTTCCATTAAAAAATAAAACAGAGAAGTGTTTCTTATATTCCTCTCCCTCCCTAAATAAGCAAATGCTTGTAAAATCCCCAAGCCCTAAGACACTCTCCCTGCCTGTCTCTCCCTGTGGGTCTCAGTGAAGAGCACCTGGGAAATGATCTCCCAACTGCACTTGTCCAGGCCATGGACCAGGTATACCTGGAGCTGGTAACACAGAGCATTGATCTCCTGCTTGGTCATCTTGAGGGGGCACACCCAAAGAGCCCTGTGCACATGCCAGAGGGATCTTTGTGAAAGACCAGCATACAGGGCTCCAGGTGTGAGTTTACCAAGCACAGCTGCTGGTGCATTGACAGCAGAACCTGGAAGGAGAAGAACGTGGCCCAGCTATGTGTGTTGAATATAGTGGAACAAATGTCCTTATAGTATGGTTGAGCATTCTTTGGGTATATGCCCAAGAGTGGAATTGTTGGGTCTTGAGGTATGTTGATACCCAATTTTCTGATAAACCACCATACTGATTTCCAAAGTGGTTGCACAGGTTCGCATTCCCACCATCAATGGAGGAGTGTTCCCCTAACTCCAAATCCTCTCCAGCATAATCTATCATTAGTGTGTTTGATCTTAGCCATTCTTACAGGTGTAAGATGGTATCTTAGTGTTGTTTTGATTTTTATTTCTCTGATGGCTAAGGATGTTGAACCTTTCCTTAAATGTCTTACAGCCATTTGAGATTCATCTGAGAATTCTGTGTCATTCTGTACCCCATTTTTAATTGAATTATTTATCTTACATGTGGTTGCAAGCTTTGAATTTTCAGATAAATGTTTTTAATTTCGAGTACTCATAAAACTCAAAGCATGAAATGGATCATAGAGGAGAACAGGCATGGAGGGAAGTGGGATGGCAGAGGAAATGCACTATGGAAGGGGTAAGAAAACCTTGCAAGTGGAAAGTTTTAATCAGGGATGGGAGAAGTGTGGTGGTGGGGAAAGGGTTAGCCAAAACTAAGCACGGAGGAAAAAATCCTTTTGGAAAAATACTACATTTGAAGTCATTTAAAACCATTTGAGGGGCTGGTTAAATAGTTTAGCATGTGAAGGTGCTTGATGCCAGCCATATGCTGTTGAGTTTGGTGTTGGGAAACTACATGGTAGAAGGTAAGAAAATGATCCAGAAAGTGATGCTCTGACCTCTACACATGGACCGTGGCTTGCCACCAAGCCTAATGAATGGAGTTGCATCCTTGGAAACCTAAGTAAAACAACTGAATGAAGGAGCCCTGCATGCATGGATAATGTTCCTCCCAAAGATTAAGTTGACTAAACAAAGGTTCCAATACTGTGAGATAGTTCCCTCTGAGCTGTGACAGACGGGGCTCCTGTCAAACATGACAGGCTGCTGCCAATGTCATTATTTACACATGAGGATTAGATTGTTGGACGATTCTGAACACACTATACACTTGAGATATAGGACATTTAGAAGTCATGTGGTATCTGTGCTGGCTTGCTTGCACAGTACTAGAACCTTCTATGCAAGCTACTGGATGAGGAAAGTTGGCAATGATTCTACCCATCTGTAGACCCTGCATGTATAGAAGATTTCTCCTTAAACATGTCACCAAGACATTATGTCAACAGTGTGTACAATACCAAGAAACAGTTTAAAATATTTTTATAGCATGTTTTAATAAAAAATTATTATAACCTTACATGCCGAAATATATATACTGTGTCAAGAAATGTTGGATTGTCATTTTTGTCAGTAGCTCCTCATAGGATTCAGCAGCAACTAAAAAGAAAAGCAAGAATTATCAGTAGTATCAAGAACATCATTGGTGGCAGCATCAGGATGAGCAGTAACAGAGGCATCACCAGTAGAATCTTATGTAGTGTCATGTCACAATGAATGTCATTGTATTTGAGAAGTGGTCACAATGTGGAGTCTTATTTTATTGGTGTTATGCTCACATGTTGCTTCTTTGGGGGTGTTTATTTCCAAAGTGATGCTATCCACATAAGTCACAGTGTATGGAAACAGAAAAATAGAAACTAATATCTAACAGTTACATTTCTCTGTTTAGCCATTCAGACAACACAAGTTTCATGTTAGATGTATTTTCAATACGATTGGAAAAGATAAGCATTTTTTCTAGTTTTAGGTAACGCCTAAAGAGTCCTATAGATAGCACAAAATTTATTTATCATATGTATTGGTGCCAAAAAGAATTGGATTTCTAGTGGATATATCATCATCTATTTTAAACCACTGCTATGGTTTAACTTACCTTGTAAAACTTATAATTTTAATGCATGTCACATGTTAAATTAGGTTGAATACCCACATCATCACTGTTGCCACGAATTTGAGAAACCATATTCCGGATGATATCATGAGCAGTGCCATGGTTGCTTCCCAAAATGGCAGAAACTTGGAGGGATTATTTGTTGCATAGTGGGTGTATTCAGCTGGATTGGTAGCACTGAAATACTCATTAGCACTCTGAGGGTCGAAAGCATCACCTGGGGCATGAACAAGAGCAGATTCCTGATCAGTAGTGAAGCTACCACACTTGTGTTCTCTTGTAAGCAGGTTTCAAGAACAGGGTCAGAATGTTGCCGAGGGGGAGAGAATGAGGAGGAAGGTGAGAAAATGGTGTTCATGGATTACAGTACCTATAGCCAAGCTGCAGCCCAGTAGGGCTACAGTGCTTCCACTGCCCAGCCAACTCAAGGATATGCACAGACCACCCAGGCATATGGGCAACAAAGCTATGGAACCTATGGACAGCCTACTGATGTCAGCTATACCCAGGCTCAGAGCACTGCCACCTACAGCCCGAATGCATATGCAACTTCTTATGGACAGCCTCCCACTGGTGATACCACTCCAACTGCCCCCATGCATACAGCCAGCCTGTACAAGGATATGGCACTGGTGCTTATGACATCACCACTGCTCCAGTCACCACAACCCAGGCCTCTTGTGCAGCTCATTCTGCATATGGCACCCAGCCTATGGCCAGCAGCCAGCAGGCACTGCACCTACAAGACCACAGGATGGTAACGAGCCTGCTGAGACTAGTCAAGCTAAATCTAGCACAGGGGGTTATAACCAGCCCAGCCTAGGGTATGGACAGAGTAACTTCTGATATCCCAGGTACGTGGGAGCTACCCCACACCTCCATCCTATCCTCCTACCAGCTACTCCTCTTCACAGCCAACTAGTTACGATCAGAGCAGTTACTCTTAGCAGAACATCTATTGCTAACCTAGCAACCATGGACAGCAGAGTCGCTATGGTCCACAAAGCAGCTATGGGCAGCAGCCTCCCACTAGTTACTGCCCTCAGACTGGATCCTACAGCCAGGCTCCAAGTCAATATAGCCAACCCAGCAGCAGCTACGGGCAGCAGAGTTCACTGTGACAGAACCACACCACATGGTGTCGGGGGCAGGAGTCTGAAGGATTTTCCGTACCAGGAGAGAAACAGAGCATGAGTGGCCCTGATAACTGGGAGAGGAGAAGAAGGGGATTTAATCGTGGAGGCATGAGCAGAGGTGGGCAGGGAGGAGGACATGGTAGAATGGGTGCTAGAGAGCAAGGTGGCATCATTAAGCCCGGTGGACCCATGGATGAAGGACCAGGTCCTGATCGAGGCATTTCTATAGATCCTGGTGAAGATTCTGACAACACATCAATTTATATGCAAAGTTTAAATGACAGTGTGACTCTGCATGATCTGGCAGACTTCTTTAAGCATGGAGGGGTTGACAAGATGTACAAGAGAACTGGGCATATCATGATCCACATCTATTTGGATAAGCAGACAGGAAAGCATAAAGGGGATGCCACAGTGTCCTATGAAGATCTGCCAACTGCCAAGGCTGCTGTGGAATGGTTTGATGGAAGAGATTTTCAAGAAGCAAACTTAAAGCTTCTCTTGCCCGAAAGAAGTCTCCAATGAATAGGATGAGGAGTGGCATGGCACCTCATGAGTGCAGAGGGATGCCACCACCACTCCATGGAGGTCCTAGAGGCCCAGGACATCCCAGAGGGCCCATGGGTCACATGAAGGGCCTTGGAAGAGACAGAAGAGGCTTCTGCCATGAGAACTCTGGAGCTCCCAAGGGACCCCATGTGAAGGAAGATATGTCCGGCACCAAGATGGAGATTGGAGGGTCCCAATTGGGGCTATGAAAACCAGAACATCACCTGGAAACAGAATGCAAATGGAGTAACGCCCCAAGGCTGAGTGCTTCCTCCCACCACCTTTCCTACCTCCTTGTTGTGATCGTGGCCAAGGAACTGGTGGCATGCAGGGGGGAAGAGGCAGATTTATGGGCCATGATGGTCCTAGAGAAATATTCGTAGGTGGAAGAGGTGGAGAGAGAAGATGCTCCGGAGGTGCCCATAGGTTGGACAGAGGTGGCTTTGGTGGAGGAATATGATAGGGTACTGGGGGTCCTCCTGAACCATTGATGGAACAGGAGGAAGGAAGAAGAGGTGGACCTGGAGGACCTGCGTAAATGAATAAAGGCGAGCACCTTCAGGAACTGAGAGATCAGCCCTACTATAGAGTCCTGCAGAGCTGCATTGATGACCAGATTTAGTTTTTAAACCAGAAAATATTTTAAATTTATAAATCCATATCTATAATGTTGGCCACAACATTATGATTATTCCTCATGTGTACTTTAGTATTTTCACCTTTTATGAAGAAACATTAAAATTAACAAGTTAAACGTTGGCGGTTGGAGGTTTTTTTCCTTTAAAAATGGTTGTGTTAACATTGGGAACCCTTTGTGAGATTATTCAGTATCATGGTGGAGAACCAAGAGGGCCCCTAATTGTAAGAAAGTTCATGGTTGTGATTCTTTTCAAAAATTTACAAATACATATAAACTGTCAAAAAAATAATGTTGCAGAGGATCCATGGTGTCACCAGTGTGGCTACCAGGAGCAGGCTCAGCATCAGCATGTGGGCACCCCCTTGCATGCGCAGTATAAGTCCTAAAGAAAGTGTATGATCCAGGGATGTGCCGGGAAGTGTATTTTCTAAGAACCCTGCAGAGTGTCATCTCTGTCACTTGTACCTGCATATGATGATAATTGAGTGTTGGCAGTAGGATGGGTAACAACGCAATCGTCATAACTTGCAGGAAGAAATCCTTCCAGCTTTGTGTCTTCAACCTTTAAGGAAATTTAGAGATGTTAGTTTCCATTAAAAATTTCAGTGATTTTTATTCACTTTAGAAGAACTTATCTGTTAATGCCAGGGTCTTGATTTATAGTCCCCAAATATTTATTTGCTCAGAAAAATTTTATCACTATATCCACTGATATCGTGTAACCTTTGCTTCATTTCTGTTTGAATCAAAGTCCAGTGTTTGAGAGTCTTTAAAAGGGTCGTGCTCAGCTATATGTGTGTGTGTGGTGTGTGTGTGTGTGTGTGTGTGTGTCTGTGTGTGTGTAGGGGGCAGAGAATAACTTTTGTAATGTACTTCTCTGTTTTCACCTGGTGAGGCTGCTCTGTTGGCATGCACGGAGGAAGAGGCAGAGTTATGGACCGTGGTGGTCCTGGAGAAATGTCCCGAGTTGTTGGAGATAGAGGTGGCTTCTGAGGTGCCCATAGCTTGGACCGAGGTGGGATTGGTGGAGGAACACAACGTGGTCCTTGGGGTCTTTCTGGACCATTGATGGAACAGTTCGCGGGAAGAAGAAGTAGACCCGGAGGACCTGCATCAATGGATAAAGGCGAGAACAGTCAGGAACTTAGAGATCAGGCCTACTAGGGAGACCTGCAGTGCTGCAAGGATGACCAGATTTAGTTTTTAAACCAGAAGATGTTTTAAATACATAAACCCATATCTATAAGTTTGGCTACAAAATTATGATTATTCCTCGTGTGTACTTTAGCATTTTCACTTTTTATGAAGAAACATTAATACAAGTTAAACGGTGGTGGGTTTAGTTTTTTTTTTTCCTTTCAAGATGTTTTTTTTTAAACCTTAACAGTGGGAACCCCTGTTGAGCATATTCAGGAACATTGTGGAGAACCCAGAGGGCCTCTAAGTGTAACAAAATTTTTGGTTGTGATTTTTTTCATAAACATTGCAAATGTTTAACACTGTCAAAAGAATAATGTTGCAGAGGATCCATGGTGTCACCAGTGTGGCTACCAGGAGCAAGCTCAGCATCAGCATGTGGGCTCCCCCTTTCATGCCCTGTGTAAGTCCTCAAGAACCTGTGAGGTCCAGGGTGGTGTCCTATTGTGTAATTTTCTCAGATGCCCAAAGAGTGTCACCTCTTTCACTTGTACCTGGACATGATGGTAATTCAGTATTGGCAGTAGGCTGGGACACATTGCCATCATCGTAATTTGCAGGAAGTAATTCCTTCGGCTTTGTGTCTTCAACCTTTGAGGAAATTTTGAGATGTTAGTTTCCATTAAAAATTCCACTGATTTTTATTCACTTTAGAAGAACTTATCTGTTAATGCCAGGGTCTTGATTTATAGTCCCCAAATATTTATTTGCTCAGAAAAATTTTATCACTATATCCACTGATATCGTGTAACCTTTGCTTCATTTCTGTTTGAATCAAAGTCCAGTGTTTGAGAGTCTTTAAAGGGTCGTGCTCAGCTTTGTGTGTGTGTGTGTGTGTGTGTGTGTGTGTGTGTGTGTGTGTAGGGGGCAGAGAATAACTTTTGTAATGTACTTCTCTGTTTTCACCTGGTGAGGCTGCTCTGTTGGCATGCACGGAGGAAGAGGCAGAGTTATGGACCGTGGTGGTCCTGGAGAAATGTCCCGAGTTGTTGGAGATAGAGGTGGCTTCTGAGGTGCCCATAGCTTGGACCGAGGTGGGATTGGTGGAGGAACACAACGTGGTCCTTGGGGTCTTTCTGGACCATTGATGGAACAGTTCGCGGGAAGAAGAAGTAGACCCGGAGGACCTGCATCAATGGATAAAGGCGAGAACAGTCAGGAACTTAGAGATCAGGCCTACTAGGGAGACCTGCAGTGCTGCAAGGATGACCAGATTTAGTTTTTAAACCAGAAGATGTTTTAAATACATAAACCCATATCTATAAGTTTGGCTACAAAATTATGATTATTCCTCGTGTGTACTTTAGCATTTTCACTTTTTATGAAGAAACATTAATACAAGTTAAACGGTGGTGGGTTTAGTTTTTTTTTTTCCTTTCAAGATGTTTTTTTTTAAACCTTAACAGTGGGAACCCCTGTTGAGCATATTCAGGAACATTGTGGAGAACCCAGAGGGCCTCTAAGTGTAACAAAATTTTTGGTTGTGATTTTTTTCATAAACATTGCAAATGTTTAAAACTGTCAAAAGAATAATGTTGCAGAGGATCCATGGTGTCACCAGTGTGGCTACCAGGAGCAAGCTCAGCATCAGCATGAGGGCTCCCGCTTTCATGCCCAGTGTAAGTCCTAAAGAACCTGTGTGATCCAGGGTGGTGTCCTATTGTGTAATTTTCTCAGATGCCCAAAGAGTGTCACCTCTGTCACTTGTACCTGGACATGATGGTAATTCAGTATTGGCAGTAGGCTGGGACACATCGCCATTGTCATAATTTGCATGAAGTAATCCTTCCGGCTTTGTGTCTTCAACCTTTAAGGAAATTTTGAGATGTTAGTTTCCTTTAAAAAATTCACTGAATTTACTCACTTTAGAATAACTTGTCTGTTAATGTCAGTGTCTTGATTTATAGTCCCCAAATAATTATTTGCTCAGAAAAATTTTATCACTATATCCACTGATATCGTGTAACCTTTGCTTCATTTCTGTTTGAATCAAAGTCCAATGTTTGAGAATCTTAAAAGGAGACCTGCTCGGCTTTATGTGTGTGTGTGTGTGTGTGTGTGTGTGTGTGTGTAGGGGGCAGAGAATAACCTTTGTAATGTACTTCTCTGTTTTCACCTGGTGAGGCTGCTCTGTTGGCATGCACGGAGGAAGAGGCAGAGTTATGGACCGTGGTGGTCCTGGAGAAATGTCCCGAGTTGTTGGAGATAGAGGTGGCTTCTGAGGTGCCCGTAGCTTGGACCGAGGTGGGATTGGTGGAGGAACACGACGTGGTCCTTGGGGTCCTTCTGGACTATTGATGGAACAGTTGGAAGGAAGAAGAGGTAGACCTGGAGGACCTGCATCAATGGAAAAATGTAAGCACAGTCAGGAACTTAGAGATCAGCCCTACTAGTAGACCTGCAGAGCTGCAATGATGACCAGATTTAGTTTTTAAACCATAAGATGTTTTAAATTTATAAATCCATATCTATAAGTTTGGCCACAAAATTATGATTGTTCCTCGTGTGTCCTTTAGCATTTTCACCTTTTATGAAGAAACATTAATACAAGTTAAACGGTGGTGGGTTTAGTGTTTTTTTCCTTTCAAATGGTTGTTTTAAGACTTAACCATGGGAAACGCTGTTGAGCATATTCAGGATCATTGTGGAGAACCCAGGGGGCCTCTAAGTGTAACAAAATTTTTGGTTGGGATGTTTTTTATGAACATTCCAATGTTTAAAACTGTCAAAAGAATAATTTTGCAGAGGATCCTTGGTGTCACCAGTGTGGCTACCAGGAGCAAGCTCAGCATCAGCATGAGGGCTCCCGCTTTCATGCCCAGTGTAAGTCCTAAAGAACCTGTGTGATCCAGGGTGGTGTCCTAATGTGTAATTTTCTCAGATGCCCAAAGAGTGTCACCTCTGTCACTTGTACCTGGACATGATGGTAATTCAGTATTGGCAGTAGGCTGGGACACATCGCCATTGTCATAATTTGCATGAAGTAATCCTTCCGGCTTTGTGTCTTCAACCTTTAAGGAAATTTTGAGATGTTAGTTTCCATTAAAAATTCCACTGATTTTTATTCACTTTAGAAGAACTTATCTGTTAATGCCAGGGTCTTGATTTATAGTCCCCGAATTTTATTTGCTCAGAAAAATTTTATCACTATATCCACTGATATCGTGTAACCTTTGCTTCATTTCTGTTTGAATCAAAGTCCAGTGTTTGAGAATCTTAAAAAGGGTCATGCTCAGCTATATGTGTGTGTGTGTGTGTGTGTGTGTGTGTGTGTGTAGGGGGCAGAGAATAACCTTTATAATGTGCCTCTCTGTTTTCACCTGGTGAGGCTGCTCTGGTGGCCTGCATGGAGGAAGAGGAGAACTTATGGACCATGGTGGTCCTGGAGAAATGTCCCGAGTTGTGGAGATAGAGGTGGCTTCTGAGGTGCCTATAGCTTGGACCGAGGTGGGATTGGTGGAGGAACACA